>NC_026475.1:2000212-2066205 GCF_000240135.3 Fusarium graminearum PH-1 | reverse complement strand
CTTTCTCTCTCTCTCTCTCTCTCTCACACACACACACTTCTCCTTTTCCTCCCTTTCGTTTCTCATTCATCACATCTCACATCATATTATCTATCCCCAGATTCAGATTCAAGTCTCCAGAGTGATCGTCAGAGATAAACTCCACCTCTCCACCACGCCTGACCTCACCAATTCTTCACTTGGCCAATCCGTCAACATTGACATCACTCAAGGGAGGAGCCCTACTTACACTTAAAGGGAGCTCCATATTCGGTTACGGGAACGGAACTACCACCCATTCGCGATCCGACGGCTGCATATTTCCTCACGACACGACACGACACGACTCGACCTTGGTCTTAATTAATTTCTTACAATCACCTTTCTTCTTTTCAGCCTCGTACACGGTTCGCGATTCGCCCTTCTCCCTTCTCCCTCCCAGTGCTCATGATAGCATATGCTCGGATCGTCGGTCCGGCCAGGAGGAACATAACTTGACACTGTAATCGCAAAAAATAATCATCAAACAAAGGGGAAAAAAAGAACCACGGTCGCGAAACCCCCGATTTCTCACTCCTCGAATCGCTCTTGATCAATTCGTTACCGACAGAAAATTGTGCGCAACCTTTGCTGTATTATACCTCCCTACCACCCCCCTCCACGTCCCAATACGACAGGTACAGGCAGCCATGCCTCACACCAAAGATGCGGACAGCGCATCGTCCACGGGCGGCCAATCAAAACGACCTCCGCTCAACCATCAGGAGAGTGATTCGCACAGCGAGAGCAGCGGTGTTCACAGCCAAAACCAGCATCAGCAACATCGCCGACCTGTGCGTCATCACCAGCGACAGCACACAGTCGGTCACCTGCATCACGCCCGAGGCCCTGGTTCCAAAACTGCCCCCAAACAGCCAAAGCTCAGCCGTCGTCACACAGACACTCCCGATCAGGTTGAACAGCAACAACTTCTTCAAAGAAACGCTGCAGCCCTTGCATCCAATTCGCATCGCCGAGCTGCCAGCGACGCCAAACTATCTTCGCGCGACTCTTCCTCGGGCAATCTTGTTAAAAGCGCGTCACAAACGAAATTGATCAAGAATTCTCCGCAACCAAAAATCGTCAAGAGCCCCTCCCACTCCAAACTCAAGCGCAATCGCTCGCATACGGAAATTGGCAAGCGAACCCGATCTGCAGAACTCAAGCGCGCATCCAGCACCACAATTGTCTACCAGCCTCAAACCTCTGGCGGCAAGTCGCAGGTGCATTTTGATTTGGGCAACGAGGAGGACGAATGGGTTGATGCCAGTGGTTCCAATTCGCCCTACCTCTCCCGCAAGGGGTCTCTCAATAGCAGCAACCACTCTGTCCACCCTGACGACCGCTCGAGACCCGTAACCCCCAACGATCCATCAGCCTTCAAGCAGGCCGAACAGGAGCAGGAGGAAGAGGAAGAAGAAGAGGAGGAAGAACCAGAGCAGCCAAACTCAACCAGTCCAGAAAGAGAAACGGCGCATCACAAGGAGTATCTCACTTCCCGCATTCTCAAGCGCACTCCGTCTCACGGAGCTCCGCCACAGATGACCGCCGACCTAGCGCAGATATCCCCTCGGCACTTTGCTCCAGCATCTGCCGAAACCCCTGGATCGGGTACTCTTGCGGGAAGTAATACTGACGAGTTGACATCCCGGTTTGTCGAAGCTGTTGGTTCAGGATTGACTAGCGATGGGTCTTTTTACCGACCACGTCGAGGGGACTTTCCCCGATATGATGAAACTCCTCACAAGGCACGCTCCATAACCAGCTTGAAAGGCGATCTCGAAGAGCGTCGAGAGCCGCCTACAAGCGCGCCAAAGCAAGAAGTTGACGATAGTGCTCTTGCGCCCAAGACAGCAAGGCGCACCGCGCCACCCGCTGCCCAGACATCACGGACACAGCAGAAGCTTAACTTGCAGCGAGCCAGCTCCGTAATTGAACCTGGACAAGCAGTCGGTGGTGTTGGGGGTGTAGTTGGCCATACGCCACTCATCGGTGTTGGTGGTCCTGGCTATGATGGCGGTAACAGTCGAGATCCTCGTGTCGGTAAGCTCTTGGAGCGCACCGGTATGGAGTATCTTGTCGTTCGAAGGTATCAAAACCCAGTCTCACGCTCACTCGAACGCCTCAACCACCTCCCCGGCATGGAAAAGTCATTGCGCATTCCAAGGCCTTACTCGGCCTCTACGAACGGCAAGCGCACCGGGGATCTCGTGATGCGCCAGCACACTCGCAACGTCAGCATGCCCGATGCTCGACGGCCAGGCACACCCAAGCGCGCTACCTCGGTTCGCACCAATGGCGCAGGGTCGAGCTACGACGGCAACGACGACGATGGCAGGTTGACGGATCGGCTAAGCGGATCAAGCCTTGTCGGCGGCGAAGAAGAAGATGGGACGGCTGCCCTGCTCAGGAACCTGTGGGAGAAGTCCACAGAGCTGAGCGCAAGCACAGATTAGAAGTCTGCGTGTATGGGTACGGATACGGATACATCTTTGTAACTTAAGGGAAAGGGGCGCATGGTGTCATCAAGGGAATATTAAAGTGCGCAACCAGCACATAGGTATAGAAAGGGTTGAGTTGAAGACGTCGCTTTTAAGCGGCATTTAATCTAAACATGTTTGACAATGATAATATTCCAAGAAATTGCTCTTGATAACTTCAAATGAGTTGAGCCTATGTGTAGTGTAAGTGGATTTGTACGTCTAAATCTCTCTTTAACTCCGAGGCACGCCTCTTGTAAAATCCAAAGTACGCCGGTGATGCTTTGAACTCCAGATATTCTCATCTAATACAGAGTTCTACACTATTATATATTCGGAGAGAGCTGATCGTACTTGACACATCGCTCGACCTGATTGATATTAGTATATGCAAGGGACGGAGGGGTACTCTCAGGACTTACATCTTCAATACTGGCCTGCATAAAACGTCTGGCTTCTAATCCCAGCCATACCACCAACATAGAGAAGTCTCCGTGCTTGGCCATACTTGTTCCACTCTGAGCGCTAAGCTGTCGTAGAATTGGTAGTGAACTGCTGAGTAGATCGACATCAGGATTCAAGCTGCGGCCAATGCCCTCGAGAAGGAGGATGCTGATTACGACATTGACAAAGTCGCCTTCGAGGCGGACATGGTGGTTTCGAACCATGCTGAGTACCTCTTGCAGGATATCGCCAATTTTGACGTTACCGAGAGCCAGAGTACGGCTCTTAACACTGAGAACGAGATGTTGCATTTTGAGGGCAAACACTTCCTTGTCCAGCACGGCATCTGGTTGGCGACAGCGCTCGCACATGAGATGACCAGCTTTGTAGCCGTCAAACTCAGCAACGGCGCGGAAAAGGTCGAGGAAGTTTTCGCGGTTCACGGCGTTGAGCTCGGTCACCAGTCCTGTATCAATAAAGATAAGTTGAGGGCGGAACCCCTCGGCGTCGATTTTGGCCAGCTCATCCTGCCATGCTTTTGTATCCTTGCGATGTCGGTATGGTCGAAGTCGCTCGAGCACTTGCTCGGTGACATCTTCTGCCTCATCAGGATGGGCCTTGGTCATTGCCTTTCGTAGGCGGAGGTCTGGGTGAGCTGATTGGTAGAATCGTACCATGATGTTGCCAGGATGCAAATCCGCGTGAACAAAGTTGTCAAGCAGCAACATACGAAGGAAAGCATCGAGACCCTCATCGGCGATATCGTGTTGGAAGACGCCACCGCCATTCTCCATGAAGTCTGCCAATGGGATACCCTGGGCATACTCCTCAATCAGAACGTTGCGAGTTGTGTACTCTGTGTAAGGGTATGGAAACCAAGCAGTGGACCGATCCTTAAAGTTCTTTCGGAAAGTCGCCAGGTTTGCGGCCTCTATACGGAGATCGAGCTGCAGCTTCATCATCTCTCCAAACTGAGTTACCTCGTCCGGTAATGAAAGCCACTCGATGGTTGGGATAAGGTTGAGGAGTGAGGCAAAGAAGCCCATGATGCGAAGGTCTCTTCTGACTGTTCTCTCTACACGGGGATGTAGCACCTTGATTGCAACGTATGATGACGGTATCCTTTGTGGTGAGCTCTTTAGGACCGTGTCAACGTTGCGCTTCACGTTCTGGGCTAAATGATATGAATCGTGCAGTTCGGCTTCCTCTGGTTTGGCCAGCCCAGGCTTCAATTTGGCCTTGTAAACCTGCGCAATGGCGCCAACGCCAAGAGGTTTCTCGTGGAACTCTTCGAAAATCTCCTCAAAGGGGAGGCCACCAAATGCAGCTTCAACGGTCACGCGCGTAGCATGGAGCGAATGAGCTGGCGCATTTGAGTGAAGTTTGGACATGATCTCACACATCTCCGTGGGGAAGATGTCGGTTCGTGAGGCAGCCCATTGCCCGAGTTTGATAAAGGCTGGGCCAGCTAGTTCCATCTCATTGACCAGAAAGCCATACCACCAGAGCGTCCCTGATCGCTCATTATCTCTATCGGGACGTCGGCTTCCAAAGTAAATGGCAGGGATCGTGATAATGACTGGTACGAAGATAACGACAAGCTGCAGAAAACGAAATCCGGTGCACACAGGTTCGATGATCAGAAGATCAATCAAGTATTTGATACGCTCTCCCACTCGTGTAAGACCTCGCGACTCAGCTCGAACGCCCTTTCGCACTTCAGCTCGCGACGCTTCGAGCATGCGCTTTTCTCCGGTTTCTTGATCATTGCCGTTTTCCTGTTGCGATAATTCAACAAAGGCAGCTGTTCCTAGTGCCACCGCACCGCCAGATGCTTGCAAGGCTATTCTTCTCGAGGTAGGTGTAGACCATTTTGTAAATCGAGGGTGGCGTGAGCTTTGGGAAGCGAATCGACGGCTAAGGATCGAGATGTTTGGCCTGACATTCGGACATGTTCGGAGGCCCGGATGCACGAAAAAGCGGCCTATGAAAGGGCCAGCTCTCATCGCGACAGAGGAAGTGTCTTGTTGAAGAATTGAATAGACGCGAACGCTCTCATGTTCGAGAGAAGGTTAAAGAGGATCGCATTCGAGGATTGAGAAGAAAGCAGTTTCAAAGTATTAAAGAGCGACAAATACTTTTGCATGTGCTAACATTAATGATGCAACGACTTGATTACAGGGATGCCCGCCATCCCCTGGTACGAGCTAACGGATAGTGTTAGTGACGTCGAGCTGGTCACTGCTAAAAGTGACGTATAAAGCACGTATTCATTATCGATCGCCTTATCGATTAATTTAATAAGATTTTAATTCTTTCTCGGGAACAACTCGGGAAGGCACGTGCTGCGCTGACAAAAAGCAGAAACATTTCTCGCTGGAGACGGGAACTCACAAGGAAAGTGGGAAGCACTTGGCGCGGTTTGCCCCGGTCTTGCCTCTTTTTGCGACACAAATTTTTTGATAGGCGCGATAAAGCATCCATATCTGGGAATTTCTTGCTCATACATTTCCCCATTCTCCAATTCTTTGATCTTGTCATCATCGCCAACCAATATTTTCGATTCTCCCAAATATTGCGCTTTCGAGGCCAATACCTTTTTTCTCTCAGGTCCTTTATCAAACAATCCAGCTTTATTTTATAACCATCGACAATGGGTTGGTTTTGGGCAGATGCAGCTCCCGCTATTGCGGTTCCTGCTGGTCATCCAGCAACTACCAACAAGGCTCCTCCAGTACGCTCACATTCTTCAAATTCTTTGTTGATATACTAACCATTCTCCAGCCTGGTTGCCCTATGCACCAAAAGTCGGCCGATGCCTTGAATCCCGCTGCTAAACCGAAGCCCGCCTCAATCCCCCCGCCTACGTCAGGATGTCCTGTTCCTCACGGTGCCCGAAACGAGGAGCAGCCCAAGTCTCTGATCTCTCAGCTCAACCCTCTCAACTACATGTTCCCCGATCTTTCCCAGAAGCCTGCGCCTAACCAGGAATTCGCCTTGCCGACTAGCCGAGATGCGTCAACCATCCCCAAGGGCTCTGGCGATGGCAACTGGGAGTACCCTTCTCCTCAGCAGATGTACAATGCGCTGCTGCGCAAGGGTTATACTGATACCGATATCACTGCCGTCGAGGGCATGGTTTCGGTGCACAACTTCCTCAATGAGGGCGCATGGCAGGAAATTCTTGGTTGGGAGCAAAGATTTGCGCGGGGTCTCTACAAGGGCTGGCAAATCTGCAAGAGAGGCGAGGGTCATGTTGAAGAGGAGCTGAACAAGCACTGGGATGGCGTCGACACTGAGCCTAGCCTTGTCCGCTTCCAGGGCCGACCTAAGGAGCTCACTCCCAAGGCTCATATGATGCAGGTCTTGGGCTGGATTTATCCCTCCAAGTTTGGGTAAGTTCTCGTCATTTCTAGTATACACATAATTTCTTGGCTAACTTGTTTCCAGTACCGAGCCCCCTTTCGACCGACACGACTGGTACGTTGCACGAGAGATCAACGGGCAGAGGAAGGAGATTCGATATATCATCGACTATTACTCTGGCGAGCCTGAGGCTGACGGCGAGCCTGTTTTCTTCCTCGACGTGCGTCCCGCTGCTACTCCTTTGGGCTCGGCCGAGCGCATTATTCGCTGGAGCACCGATACCTGGTGGAAGGCCATTGGCGGTGACAGACACGAGCAGGACCCTCAGCCTTGGTTCCGGGGCTCTTCGTAAAATCATTTCTTTGGCGCTTGGGTCACGATGAATGCCGGTGTTTCTAGGGATGTTTCTAGCGTATTTCATTCTCCTCTCTAATTGTTGTGATGGGATGTATTTTTATAACGATGGCTATGTGGGTGTCACTTGTACAAACATTGGGTTGGATGAAAAATTAGGACCATTTGTATTATTATACTGCGTGTGTTGGCACTCAGTTCAAGTTGATAGCCAATTCGTTCACTTGGTCAAGGAGAGACTTGTCTTCTCCGGCTGC
Organism: Fusarium graminearum PH-1; assembly: GCF_000240135.3. Taxonomy (NCBI): domain Eukaryota; kingdom Fungi; phylum Ascomycota; class Sordariomycetes; order Hypocreales; family Nectriaceae; genus Fusarium; species Fusarium graminearum. Next base: position 2,059,286 of record NC_026475.1, on the reverse strand, counting down.
ATTCTTAAGCACCTTTTCGAGCTGATGATCGACGGTCATGCCAGGAATGTTGGACACAGCACCCTGTGCCTGCTGAATTCGAGCAATCTGGAATTGCAGGAAGAACTTGGGCACCTTGATGGCAAGGTTTCCTCCAGCTGCTCTGATACCCGCCTCGGTAGCAAGGTAAACATTCAACTCGTTCTGAAACTTGTTGACATCGTTGTTCGCCAGGGGTGATGAAGTCGCGAATTTGTCGAGGGCAAAGGTCAGAGGGGATTGACCTGATTCGGCAAAGTTGACGGAGGAAAAGGATATGCCGTTGGAGATCACGTCAGGGACGCCGTCGATGGTTGTTCGCGAAGTGTCGCAGGTGACAGCAGAGGCCAGACCTGCGGCCCCGGACGAGACCTCTTCAGGCAGGGCTTCGGAGCCAACGATAAAGCAGGGGTTCTGTCTCTTGGCCAAGTGAGGCGCTAAGTCAACAAGTTAGTATCGTGATGGTAGTTTTGGTCGGGATGGGTTCATACCAGCGAGAGCAGATCCGGCGAAGAAGACGATGAGAGTAGGCCAATGCATCTTGAATGACAGTTTTGGAAATGGTACTTAGTGAAGAAAAGAATGAATAATTAATTAACAAGTAAAAAGATCCTCCAGGGATTGAAACAAATTGAAGAGATACAAACAAAGTGCGATGATATCTACTAAAACTAAGTCGAATAAACAGGAACTGTCCTCCTTTTATACACTGAGACTATATGTGACCATCGCTAAGCAAAACAAGCCAAGGCATAAAGTTGAATCGAGCATGATACCAAAACTATAGAACCGAGTATTAAGTTTCCATCCCAATATCTCAGCACATCCGACGGGACCTGTATCATGGCTGTTGTCGTTAAGACTGTCTGCGACACTATTCGTCCCAAAGAGTATAAGCCAAGGGTTTCAAGGATCCCTGGTTTGTCGCAATACTACACACGAATTATCGACACCACAATCTAGAACATTTCTCTGCAGTGCATAAGGTTACATCATCCGTACTCCATCTCCCATTTAAGCTTGTCGCCGAGGGTGTCTTGTGGTTGCTTCAGTCTTTTGTATACTTTCCAGATTGAGTAATCGGATCTGTAACGGAACGAGTTGACATCTCAGCGGTAACTGAGACGTTAGTCAACCTGTCAACTCAGTCTCATGAGCTTTTACTAGTAGAATCTAAAACTTGAACGACCTTACTATACTAAGAAATTCCAATGATGTTTTTTATCTGATTTTATAAACATTATGCATCAACTAATATCACATCACATCTACAAGATCCGATCGCTCGGATCAACGTCGCTCCATTTAGCCAATCAGAGACTGCGCTTCCCATCCAACGCTAAAAGGGTCCCTGGAACTTTTTTTCTGGGCAAATCGCAAAAGCAAAAAGTAAAAGCTCGTCCCTTTTTCTTTGGACATTCATTTCAAATCGACGCTTTCTGCGTCGCACAACCTTTAATTATACTCTTCACTTCGCAATGTCCGCTGAAGCTGAAGCTGCTTCCAGCGACTACGTCCGACTTCACATCAGCCCTCTCGATCCCGAGCTCATCAAGGTCGTCCTGTCGGCCTCTGCAGCTCCCAAGGCGCGAAACATCTCTTACCACACAATCGACACTTTTCCCGAGCGCCGCTACGGCTACGTCGAACTGCCCACCATGGAGGCTGATAAGTTGAAAAAGAAACTCCATGGCTCTGTCCTCAAGGGCAGCAAGGTCCGTGTCGAAAAGGCCCGCCCAGAGAACAAGATCGAGCCTACTGCCGAGCTTGACAAGCAGGACGAGGAAGAGGAGAAGAAGCACAAGAAGCACAAGGAGTCAAAAGAGGAGAGGAGAAAACGAAAGCGCAATCCCGACATTCTCGAGGGTGTCGCTCTGACAGACCGCAAAGTCAAGAGAGGCTGGACAGAGAATGCCGACCAAAGAAGGAAAAAGAGCAAGCTGGACAAGGAAAAAGAAAAGGACGGCAAGTTCACAGAAAAGAAGAAGCGCCTAAAGTCAAAGTATACAGAGGGAGATGAGTGTCTTCTCAAGACAAAGGTCCCTCCCAATCTCACCTCTACCCTCCCCGAGGACGACCAGCCCCGGAAGCGCAAGAAGCATGGCAAGGGTCGCGAAGTGGTGGTTCACGAGTTTGAAAAGACGACAAAGTTCCCCAGCTTCTTGAAGAACTCTGCCGACGGCGAAGTCAGCGCGGCGACTGAGTACGTCGACGGTAAGGGCTGGGTGGATGAGGAGGGCAACGTGGTTGAAACTGTCAAAGAGAAGAAGAAAATCGGCGAACCTGCGCCCAAGAAGAAGAAGGCCAAGAAGGCCACTCCTCCTCCGGTTGAGTCAGACGATGAAACTAGCGACAGTGGCACCAGCAGCGGTGGCTCGTCTTCAGAAGAGGAAGAGGATGAGAGTGAGGACGAAATGGAGGTTGATACCACAGTAAAGGAGAAGAAGGAAGAAAAGACCGCCAAGGCTACACCCCAAAAAGATGACGAGTCCTCCTCCGACGAAGAATTTCCTCAACAACCCCAACAAGCAACGCCTCCTCTCTCAGCCATCAAAGCCGACGACAACAGACCCATGTCCTCCAGCTCCTCCCGCGATCTCACCATCAAGATACCCCCTCCTCTGACCCCCGCCACCAAGATCCATCCCCTCGAAGCCCTGTACAAACGATCCAAGCCCGAGGAAAGCGCCACCGAGACGCCAGCCAAGAAGGAAGCCGAGCCATTCAGCTTCTTCGGCGGCGGAGACGATGACGACGATGACATCGAGGAAGAAGAGGACCAAGACCCCGCCAACCAAACAATTGCAACACCAGGCCCCATGACTCCCTTTTCTCGCCAGGACTTTGAATGGCGTGGCGTTAGAAGCGCTGCTCCTACACCTGATACGGCGCATCCCTCGCGCATGCGCAACTTCTGGCCTGAGGATGAGGAGGGAGATGAAGATGCCGATATGGCGGAGCATGGGTACGGGGAGGAGGAAGGAGATAAGGATGCTTCTGGTCCGCAGAGCTCAAGCGATTTCCAGGCTTGGTTCTGGGATAACAGACGTGATCTCAACAGATCATGGATGAAGCGTCGCAAGACAGCGGCCAAGGAGAAGAGGCATAGGGAGAACAAGGCTAGAGCCAGCAAGGCCGTGTAGGACATTTAGACATGGTATAGGCATTAATAGGATATAACGATGCATATGCGTTGGTACTTTACGATTCTAAGTTTCAAGTTGACGAGTTTACCAATAACAGGAAGTAGTATCTATGAGTTACACATTCCAACAAGGGTCGTATATTTATGAAATATGTGCATTCTTTCTATCAACTGAGGTGTCTAGGTATTTATGCTCTAATTACGCTTTCCATCATGCCTCTCTTCACTGATCATCGTTTCGGAGAAAGATCTCGAGACGATGAATCGTTGACGCATCTGTGTGGCTCGTCATCCTCCGAACATATCCCCTCTTCATATGAGGCGACGTTGAGCTTACCCCCTGTTGCGGTATTGTGTACTCTCGAGCTATCTGATACGGGCGGTTCTGGAGCTCCTCCTCTTCCTGTGCCGTTCCCTGAACGCACGACACTGCTCTCATCAAGAGCATCCTCTTCGGTCGCTGTACTCCCGTTTGGCCTCCGAAAATGGCCTTTATGAAAAAGCTTGTGGCTGCCGTGCTTGATCTTGTTCATAAGACCAGGACGTGGTTGGCAATCGTCCAAGCGCTCTTCTTCAATGTCAGCGATCTGCGTGCTGCGGCGTCTTAGGGTATCAGCATCCAGAGAAGCGCTGAGTCTTCTCTCTGCTGCAAGAGGAGTTGGCAAGTATTTGTTCCTAGATTTAGGATTGAAAGGATTTGCACCAAAGAACGAACTATCGTTGGTCGTGGATGTTGGACATATCGGGGGCTGCTCGTTAGAAGGTGATGATACTGGCTCATGAAGACCACTACAGGCATCAACGCCTTGGTGATACAGCGTAGAGGGTGCAGGCTTGATCAAGTCTCCGCCATCTGGAAATGATCTAGGCCATTCTGTGGTCAAATCACGAGAAAAGAGCCTGGGAAATGAAGTAATGACAGTGCCATCGCTGACTCTCAGTTGCTGTTCAAAGCTCTTGTTGCACATAATGTCTGCGAGAATCTCAGCTGTACTCTTTGGTGTAGTAAAATGTCGTAGTGTAGGATCGCCTTTGACTTCCTTGGGATGACTCTGTCTTCGATCATCTGGACACGAACGTGAGCCTCCGTGAGTGGGCGAGCAACAGTCAGACACAGTTCGACCATGCGTTCGCGAATCCGGATCATAGCCTTCAGGATAAGCCCGAGCCCAAACAATTTCAGCAACACTCCGACGTGTGATGACTGTTGTCGTTGTATCGGACTCGGCACCGCGTGTTTTAGTGTGAACTTGCATGTCTGATGCGTTAATGTTTGCATAAGAGGTGCTGGGTAGGTTGATGGTTGTTGCTGGATCTACTGCTGTGGGTGTAGGCACCAGAATAGCATTTGAATCTCCGTCTAACTTTGGTAGGGGTCGACCCTCAGAAGATTCCGTTGTTGTGGTTCTTCTTTCGGATCGATCGACATGGCCATTCTTGAACACTTCGCTCAGAACAATACTGACAACATCGCGGATATCCTTGTCACCAATGAGATACAGTCCTCTCGCTTCTGGAACGTCTCGCCCTTTTCCATTGATGACACGCAGGTGTTCCCTCAAATGCCGGATCTTCTGAAGTCGATCGCTCACTTTCCTGGCAATACTCTGGGTAGCCTCATCCCCAGCATAAAGGGGCTCGTTCGTATCAACGACCGCTTCGTGTGAACTTGAGCTGTCTGAATCGATGACTACTGCAGGAACGCGAGATGAGTCGACCCTCCACAGTGTCTCTTGGCTCTCGTGCCTGGGTTCACCTTGGTCTTTCTCCGATGCCTCAATGCAGTATGCTCGCTGTCCTGGCTCTGGCAGCATGGGCTTGAAGGAAACTTTCTCGATCTTGTAACCTTCTTGTGTATCAGAATCTTGATACATATAGTATGCAGAGCCAGCTGACCGAGGGTCGAAGATGTAGTAAGCTGGATAGTCTGGCTCCGAGGCAACGTCAGGGCCCTCCAAAGTGCCATCAGGATCAGCGTCTAGGTCCCGCCGAGGCGTATCACTACCGGCAGTGGCAGCCTGTGAATCTTCCGCCATCCCTTTCAGCTTGTTGTATACTGAACCTAGCTTGTAGAGTCGTGTATCCGGTATTGATTGCAAGCGGTGTCTTGTCAAGGGCTGCGGAGCTTGTTCTTGAGCGCCAATCGAAGCTATGCATGTCTCAAAGAAGCGTGCGTTTGGTGTTGTTTCACCCGAACTGCCAGGATTGGTACCATCGGAGTGGTCATCCGGGTTGAGAGCTTCGTTGCCCAAATTTCTCCAGTCTTCTGTGGCGTCCTCTTGACGGTCACCGTCTGAGTGCGCGGAACTGGTGCAGGGGTTAAGTGAAGCCGTGTCGTCCTGTGAAGACTGTGTGATCTCTGTCGTGAACACTCTTGAAGGCTTTGGGTATTCTTCCGCATCATTGTTCTTCTAAAACATAGCCTTTTCATCTCCAAAGGTTATGAGCGTCGAGTGAGGGGCGTTACTGGGCAGAGACTCGGTTTGTTCTTGGTCTTCCTCTCGTCTGCCATCTTTATTACTATCGTTGCAAGTATCAAGAGCGTGGGGAGCGCTATTCGTCGAGCTTCCGGTATCAGAGGATGCGGAAAACAGAACGAGCTCCGGTTGCGAGTCAGAGGTAGGGAAGAGCTTCGGGATTCTAGGGAGGCATCGTACATCGTCATAACCCTCCATCGTCGAGAGAAGGATGCGGTTAGAATAAATCGGATTATAAAAGTGGCAGTAGGTAGGTGGTGAAACGCAAGTTGAGCAACTAGAGCATGAAATAGGTAGTGAAGTAAAAGAAAAGTATTAGCAAGATGAGTTTGTAAGTAGAGAGTTGAAAAGACAAGTTCGGGTTAGGAATTATGGCGCGGCTACCTTGGCAGGTTGGTCTTTCCCTTAGTACTTGGTTGTTTCCACAGGAGGAAGGAGCTCGAGTTCGCTAGCAGTCACCCACCAACTTGAAAAGTGAGGCATAACAAGAGCATCGTGAAACGAAACCCAGCAACACTAATAGGAAATTGTCTCTTTTTCTTTTTCTAGGATATTCACAAAGTCTCTGACTAGGAAGGTATGTAAAGACCGCTGAGCGCTTAGCGTAAGGATACATACATACAACTAGATGCAACACTTGTAGTATGGAAAAGAGCTTGCACCAACTCGTACTCGAACAAACTCTTTTCAATAACACCACAAACCCTAGTCACTTCTCGGGTCTGGGGGGAAAATCACGTTCCGGGTCGTCGTCTTTCTGATCTTCAGTTTCATCCTCTTCTTCGGAATGTTCTGATTCATCCTCCCTTTGATCAGCAAAGTGGTCCTCTTCTTGATGTTCTGAATGTTCGGATTCACTCAGGTGGGTTGCATTTCAAGTAATCCACAATCGGTTCTCTGATGCTGATGTAGTCGTCGATAAATGTCAGGTGGGTTGCATAAAAACCGGTACTGATTTAGTGGCTGGCATAAATATTAGATCACTCTTAGTGTATGAATGGCCTAAGAGTGGACTAATGATTTCGTCTGTACTGCTTCAAGTCTCTATTTTTTAGCAACCCGCCTGTCACTCTCTTCTTCATCTGAGGTCTCATCATCCTGTGAGGCTTCGCTCTCTCCTTCATCTGAAGATTGGTACTCGCTTGTACTTTTGTAGTCTTCGTCTGAAGTATCGTACTCGTCCGCGGTTTGGTATTCGTCATCAGTGGACTCATGCTCTTCTGGTGCTTCGCATCTTCTTTCACGCGTAGTTTGGTATCCTTTAGCTGTGGGCTCGCCCTCTCTTTGATCCTGGCGTTCATCCCTTTCCAAATCCTCGTTGGGACCCCTCTTACCTTCTATCACCTACTGGGGCAATGGGGATCCCTTTCCTGGTGTCCAGCCTGAAGCGCCTCCAAATGCAGATCCAGGCGTCTGTGCCAAATAGTTGGTGTTTCTAACCGGCGTGACCGGCCCGGTTGAGTTGTCGGCAGGCAATGGAGGTGGCGTATCCGACCTTGGCAACTGCTGATCATCTTTCCGAGGCGGCTTGAAAGCAACTTCTCTGCCCACACGGTAGATATCCTGCAACATCAATTCCAGAATTCCGGCATCTTGGTACTCGAGATACTTCTTATACAACTTGAGAGCTGTCCGGGAATCTTCGATGGAGTCGTGCGTCTCCATTTGGATATCTTCTTTGAGAAGGTGCCATGCCAAAAAGGCCAATGATAGCTTTCGCAGTCGATTCTTGAGGAAGAACAAGTCGATTGTGTCAATAACTTGTGACTTGGGGATGTGTATGTTGATGACTCGGAAATCTTGTTTAAGTCCATGACCCAGGAATTTGCATCCGAGGTTGAGAAGAATCCACATCTTCTTGTATACCATCTTCAATGGCAGGAGGCTGTGCTTCGAAACTCTAGGGTCTAGATCTTGCTCAGTGATTCCCGAGTAGGATGTCAAGTAATCCACAATCGGTTCTCTGATGCTGATGTAGTCGTCGATAAATGGCATGCCTTCATCTTCACCTGTACCACGGACGACCGATGCTCGAGCAAGTGCGTATACTATAGGACGGATGGTCTCCCTTTCACCATCCGAGTTCATCTCGATCTCGGGTTGTCGCACTGCAACGAACTCGGTATCGAGCGCGATGATTGTATTTGGGCCAGGAACTTCATCGTCAGGGTCGAGCACCCGATATGTCTTTGTCGTAGGATCCGCATTTGGACTAAACAATGTCAGTAAAACCAAACGCAACAGCAGGTCGACACATACTTGAAGTCCTGGTAAAGGATGGAAGTGTCAATGTTTTTCTTCCATTCTGTGTCGATTTTGTTGTTCTTGTCCTTCAACTGGTATGCGACAACCGAAGGAACCTTCCAAGATGTGTTGAAAGTGAGTGCCTCTTCTGTGCTAACTGATCTCACCAAAAAGTCGTTGAACAAGTGCCATCGGCTTTCTTCCGGTGCTTCTGGCTCTGCGTGCGCCACATTGACCATTGACACAAGATGCGATTTCTGCGTCTGCCCACTCTCGATATTGATGGCCATGCCAGTCAATGAATACACTTTGATCTTATGCATGCCTCGCTGGAGATGGAGTTTCAAATCTTCACCCTCATAGCAGAAGAATTGTTCTCTATCCACGATGATTCCAACTTCCTCAGGGAGCCACCCCGGTGTTGACCAAAGTACCCTTTGTTCTTGGTTAGTGATGGCTGTGTTTAGCATGAGCACTTCAGGTATGCTATGGATACCCTTCTTGGTGGCGATAGTCTGGTAGCGTTGGCACCGACCACACCATCCTTTAGAAGTTGTTTCCCTTTCAATACTGTTTTTAAGAATTTGAGAGAATGTGATGCGTGGTAACTTGGCATTTCGGCCCCCAACCTTTTTGGTTATATTAGGTCTTGGTTCAAGAGGCAGATCGTCGTACTTACAGCAGAGGGGTAAAGTAAGTCGTTGACATAAGTCGAACCGGGGCGAGTATACTCGCTTCTGCAATTCATGCACTTAATCGAAGTCGTCGCGGAGGTAGCCAGCACCTATTCACTTTAGTACGAAAAACGTTCGGGTCTGAAGGTTCCACAAACCTGGTCCATATCCGACTGATCCATCTCAGACGATACCGGTTTAATTGCCTTGGCGTCGTGCACAATTTTGTCCAAAAGAAAACGAGTAAGCCCCTGAAGCATCACGTTAAGAGATGACCCATGGGGGTCTTCTTCGAGGAGGCCAAGCGGACCCGCTGCGACAGTCAGTGATGTTCTGTGCCAGGATTACACTCATCATACCTTGAGGATGACTACTAAGAGTCTTCAGCAGGTTTGTTGCTTGACAAATCGAGCCATCGGCCTTTTGAAGCATATCAAACAGAAATCCAAGCTCGCAAAGCAGACAAATTTCGTTTATGCAAGAGGTAGCAGCGTGCTGAAGGGCGAGATTTCGGATGACGGGAGTGAAGTGCATGATCTGCAAGAGGGAGTTGGCGTACGAATTAGAAATGTGTGTCTCGAGTCCAGAGTAACGGGTTTTGTTGTAGAATCTACTCTTGGTTAGCAACGACTCACTTGTCAAAACGTAAGGATACCAACCCAAAGTCGAAATCGTCCACTCCAAATTTACTGTACTTGATCTCGACATTGCGGTACATAACTGGCACTTCGGACTTTTTGCTTTCAATCCCCATCTCGGCCATAGTACCAAGCAGCTCATCGATCTTGTCATCGGAGTCTGCAGCGCTACTAGAGGCAAGCTCACGAGCCTTTTCGCTAAGGAACTTGGGGGCCTTCAAACCAGAGCTGCCCGATTTATGAACGTTGCGGGTGTTCTCGGCCTGGTTCCTTCGCAATCCTCGGGTATTGCGACCATAGAGCCCAAACTCAGTTGCTTTGAGTCCTGATAGGAACTGCGCATCAAACTTGACAGGGGGTGCCCCGACATCGCAAGGTATATCTGGCCAAGCAGATAACAGAACCTCTCGATAATGGGGCATGCCAATTGTGTTTAAAGGACTAAAGAGATTGGTAAATGGAAGATACGATATCTGAAAGAGGTAACTCACGTCTCGTCCGTCCATTCAATGTTGGGCAAAGGCTCTTGTGGGGTTGCGAACTCGACAGGTTGTGGATATTCCACGAAACGAAGCTTCGATGGCGATCCCCACAGGTGAATGTTGTTGTCAGAATCCGTCAAAGCCATCGCTTCGCCAGAAGGTGCAATCTCGAACATGCCAATCAAGGCAAGGGTGTTAGCTTGTCGGACGTTACTAGTGTTGACATTCATAAGATCCACAATATGGATCTGGCCGCTCTGAGATATCACAATACTAGTGGTAAGCATCTTTGGGTGCATTCGCACAAAGGCAGCACCGGCTGGGAAGGGAATAGGGGGCATAGATAACATATTCTTGAGGTCAAACACATTCAAGAATGGATCCAGCATGTAACCCTGGCCCGGCCTGAGGGAGGCCCCGCAGGTGACAATGAAATCATGCTGTGCGTCCATGTCGTTGATCAAGGCGGAATGCGCATTCCATGTCTTGACGACCGCAAAGGTGACCGGGTCCAAAAGATTGACAGCGCCACCTCTCGTAGCTGCGCATATGTAACGCCCACGCTTCATCATGTTGTACTGGTGTTCGGTAGGTACCTAGTGTTCGTTAGGTTGTGTTTCCAACATTCAAAAGCACGCCACTCACTTGTTTGACTACATTACCCTTAATGAGGTCAATTACAAGCATCGTGTCTTGCCAGCCAGCGGCAATGATTTCTGTTGTTCCCTTGGATGTAAAACTCATACAGCGCAAATCTTTCATCTCCTCATGCCTGCCCATGGTTAGTGCTAAGAGTCCTTTCGTATTTGTGCTGGGGAGTTCTCCTACTTGATATGCCATACATACAGTCCCCTTCGTATGGCCATGTGAAGATCCCGAGCTCCCAAGGTTATGACACCTTTTTCATTGAGGAGTATCTGGCGGACCGGACCTTCAGCGGAGGTATGCGCTTTGAATGATGTGTATCGCTGAAGTTCGGCGCCATAGAAGGATGTAACTCGGCCCTGGTATTCCCATTAGCAAGAGCCCAGTCACGACGCCCAGGCTTCAGAATTTCCCATACATAATCGTTTCCTGTCCAAAGGAGTTCCTGAACATTGTCAAAGATCATGGTAGTCACAGGCGTTTGCATCGCGCGCACACCCGGAGGCGGGAAGGGTATCCGAGTGACCTGTGACGGCACCGTGTCAGTATGTGAATGAACAATAGGTCCATAGAGGTGCGATGTATTTGGTAGTTTATTATTTCATCGATTTGGGTATACAGAATGGCTAGGGTATGTCAAGTGTCAGGGAACATACCTCATCCCAATCGGCGTCCATTGTAGCAGAGTATGGGCATGCTCCGTAGGCACATAGCTTTACAAAAGATGCCAACTCATGCGCTAGCCCCAGCGAGGTCCGGACAAAGACGCAACTTGAATTATTTCTGATTCAATACCAGTAAAGAGAGTGAAAAAAGATAGAATAGCTTGTTGGTACCCCAGTACTGGGTGTTAACGATAGAAGCTGAAGCAGATACTGGTGACGGAAGTGGGATCCAAGACCAGGACCACTGCAGCTCCCAAGCTTGATGGAGGGGCAGCGAGCTTTCATTAACCGACGTTCATCCGGCGCGCCAGGTTGACGCGTTTGGCTTATACCTCCCTTCCTTTCCACTATAGCAATCAATAATTTGCTGCTGTTTATATGACTGGGCAACTAGTATACCACGTACGCTTGTTGAGAAAGTTAATTATCTCGAGAGCGTTTTTGTTTTAATGTTAAGTTTTTTAATCTAGATAGACAGACAGAACAGCCTATCAAGTTGAGAATATTGAGTATCTTGAGGGCTAGACAATCTGCTAATAAAGAAAATAAAGAGAGAGAAAACTAAAAACTGCTATATAAACGATAACTAAGTAGTAGCTACTAGTCTCGTCGTATAACAATATTTCCAGAGGTAAAGTTGACCCACCAAGCTACAGAGAGTATCGGAGTTATAGCTGGGTTACTAGGTTACCAGTTTTGTGTAAGAGTACAGGTGGCATGCTGCACTTTCCCAATAGACCAAAAGATCAAGCAGTTATGGCACAATATGCCGTAACTGTGCCACACATCCGTATATAAGGGGCCCAAGCCTTCTGCGAAGGTTCGGCGACTTCAATACCCTTACATTTTGGTTGCATTCTTTAAAATCTTTAAAATGGATCCTTACGATACGGTTAAACAGGAATAAATACATATCTACTCAACCCAAGGTTATGGGACTTAAGCGCATTGGTACAACGGCCTAGACATATGTCTACTACAGACATAAACCTCAGAGTCTCAGGACCTCATGTCTGAGTGGTTAGTCTAGAAGTATGACCTACAAGCCAAGGAACGATGCTTAAACCAGACGGATTGAAGTTAACGGAAACACAAGACGGAAGGTGAATCATGTAATTATTAATCTAGTAGTAATCATACTAATCCGAACCAGTCTATCTTTTGCCTTCTCTTACTTTATTTAATCCATCTATGGCTTCCAACTTGTTGAACGCCTAATAAAAAAAGACTAGCATGAGTCAAACTAGCTCAATATCACGAACACCGCGCGTTACTCAGCGCCGCCAATATTATCGTGTCTCATTAATCATACGAATAATTTACCCAGTATAGGCAAAATCATTTCTTGGGGTAGTGGTGGCTCTCGATTGAACCGTCGATTGTAGTTGTTTGTTGTTTTTGGCACGCGCGGCCTGTGTTAGGAGCTCACGCAAGCGACTCTTGGGTGTCAAAAAGCTTGTGGAGTTATATCCGCAGATCGAAAAGTCGCGGTCCCACAAGGCGAGTAGCATGTCGATCAATATTCAGCCGTAAAAGTAGACGGCTCCAGGACCGATACCTGTCGGTAAACTAGGCAATTGCCCCCTTTCTGGTTCCAGCCAAAGTAGGCTTTATCAATAACCCAGCGGGCATTCTTGGTAAGCCGCCGAGTCTAGAATGAATGAAGGGATAACTGCGGGCGAGACCAAGAAAATCCAATAGCTGTTTCTCACTATCTTGTGATATTGGTGGTGAATCTGAGTCGTTATGATGCCAAACGCACCAGCGCTAGTTTGGGGGATACGTTGACCAACCCAAAGGAGAAAAGTCGCTTGGCTGGGTACAAGCTTCGCGATAGGGTCGAGTTGTTGAGTAATATGGAGAAATGGGGCGGGACCATGATGCGCCTCACTCATGTCTCATGATACCTGGTAGACAGTGAAGTTGACTGGAAATGCATGGCTGTTGAAGCCAGGCACTTTGGATACAGGCTCTCCTGTCGGTTCGACCTGGACCTGCCATCGCGTCTTGGTCAGATCACCAACCTCGTCCCATAGTCGTTGGAAGCTCGCTTGGTCGTGCAAGTAAGCAGATCGAGTGCTTGTCGAGGTCGGTCCCGGGTGGTTGGTGCCGACTTGGCGGCCATAAATGATTGCGTTTCTGGTACCTGGCTTCAGGAATTCGACAACGCGTTTGCCGATATAAAGTTGCTGGATCCAGTTGAAAAGATGGAAGAAGCTACCTGCATGGACCATGGTGATCTTGCCGCGTAAAGAAGCCATCTGCTTGTCCTCGGGGTCCAGCATATCGCCGGCGACAAAAGAAGCGCCTAGTTGATGTCGATCTTGGAACAAGTCATAGCCAATGTCGATAAACTTGGACTGCAGATCAGTACCGATGAGTTGAGCGCCGTCGACCCCATCCGCGCGGAATTGTCGGATCACTTGTCCGACACCACACCCGAGATCGAGAAGGACATCCCTAGAGCCGGCGACGTTGAGGCGGAACAGGGCCTGTTGATAGCGAGGGTCCTTGGGGTCTGGGATATATAGGAATTTCCATCGTCCAACGCAAGGATACTGTGAGACGCACCAGGCCTTCTCTCGCTACAGAAATTCAGGTCAGTTGCTGAACCAGAAATAATGGAAAGTAGGGTTGTGTGAACTTACAACCCGGCGTATGTGACCATCCAAGTCATTGAATGGGATTTTGCTGTAGAACTCGAGTAGATGTCGAGCTGGTCCAATGTCCTGTGGAGGATCCTCGAGATATGTCCAGTCTCGCACTTTCATAACGTCCATACTTAACAACATGGTGGGATGAGGAAATTAAGCGTTTAGTCGTTGTGGGAAGGACTCAAACGTAGATCGGCGGTTGCAGTACAACAGAAAAGGTTATTTTGCAAGCGTCATTGAAACTGTAATAAAGGTCGTGTGATGCGTGAGTGAGTGAGGAACAAGTTGAGAAACCCAATGTTGAAAGTGTGTGAGAACGACCCTTCCCTTAAGGCAGGAGACAAGCAGTCGATGATGCCATAACAGTGTTGCTGGCAAGGGCGTTTCAACAGGGAAGGGGGAAAGGAGGAGGAGGGGCTTAAAGAGAGAAGGAGGAGAATGGAGATGAAAAGCAAAAGCAAAAGTAAAAGAAAGACCCTGAGACAAGAGAAAAGAGAGTGGATGCGATGCAAACCTTAGAAGCAGACAAGACAGGGCAAGGGGACTTTTGCCGTGTTGATAACTCGCCGAATCGACTAATAAGCTCTGGTTCGTGAGACAAATGACAAGGATACCTGACATACTACGTAGTACCTTTACTGGAGTGCTACCTCCTGTACGGTCCGGCAGGTCAGTGAGCAGGATCGAGGTATGGGTCCTCTTTTTTTTATGGGCGCGGATATAGGGAGAATTAGGGCGGTTTCCTCACAGTCTTAAGCATAGAACAAATGAGGGACAGTGCTTAAAAGAAGCCTAGAAGGCTAGAAGGCAACTAAAAGACAAGCTAATTGAGAGATAAACATCAATAGAACATTCTTCCATGGAATTCATGCTCATGCTTGGAACTAGGTATCTGCAGACTCGTTGATCTCAGAGTGAGCAGGATTTCCTAGCTTCTAGAATCGCCAGCGAAATGAGGTAGCGGTAGGTGACCATTCATTCCCATCCCATTTCAGGGGTTTATTTCCCCTTGTGTCTAGGTCGCTATGACTGCCGCTCCCGTTGCAACCACATCCAATTCTGTTTACTCCAGCGCTCGCTCTAATAGCATCCATGCCTGGGCATCGACACTGGCTGGGCTGACGATACCCACTCGTATGTCCTTACCCCGGCTGGGTCTGGTTCAACGACTAAAGTCTCCATGCTCTCAACGCCTCCGGCCTCTCACTCGGACCAACTTTTTTAACTTAACGGCCTTGTCAGTTTATTGAATGATTGATGGCTTGTGCAAGTGGACTTTTAATAGCAGAAACGGCGATTTTATTCGTTGGCAATTTAATTGCTCACAGTCTAATGCAATCCGTCGTCCATTCTTCTTCAACAATACACTTGTCAAATATGACAACGGTCGAAGGAACAAAAGCAAAACACATGTCACACACCAGACAACCCTTCTAGCCTCAGTTGTCATTTTTTCTAAGAGTTGTCAGACGGTTCTGTATTATCCTATTGGCTCTAATAGTGTCGCCTCTTTGAATTCAAGCCAACAGAAAGAAGCAAACATTAATACTCGAACTAGTCGGTTGGTCGTTACACATGTGTTTCCCTTCGCCCAGAAGCTGCTGAAGAGACCAGGTACTTGGACTAAGTTATTCATTACCCGCTAGTCTCCACGGCGGGAAATATGTATCCATTCGCAGAAGCGGCGGCTGTCAGGGATTGCTGAGACAGCCTCAACGTCCCGGTTGTGCCGAGTGGGTGACAGGGTCTAGAAACCCGAACGGAACAATTGAGAAAGCTTGACAGTAAGGACAGAAATAGGTGTCTATGTGTTGAGAGCCAAGAAAGTGCAGATACATACATGACCAAAGCCTAGGTCTCATCCACGATATTACCAGTTCTAGTGCTTGCATTCCTCCCCAGAAACATCCTTACAGTAATTAATTTACAGCTGCAGCTTAACAGGGGCAGGGATAATTTGGTGCATAAAGCGATCAACAAAATTCGGATTGCGTATACGGTCAAAAGAGATTGATCAGGCAGAGCTTTGTCCTCGCTCTTGGACAAAGGAATCGAAACCTGGGGAAACAATCATATACCCGGTCACTCCGAATAACAATGGAATTTGCCATCAAACACACCGTGGCCCTAGGCAAAGAGTTTCCTTCAATCATCGTCCGGAGCATCACCAACTGTGCGCACAGAGCACAAGGCACAATCTCGACCAAGCCTCAAGCCCATGCTTCCGCCTCGTTTTATAGCTCCGGATAGCCGCGCCATACGCTGTAGCCATCACGAATGATTTCTCCCTCTGTCCGACCCGATTAAACAAACTCAATTGCCGACAGGGCTGAGGCTTGGGCGATAAGCATTTCGGATTTCGACAACCAACAGGCACTCTGTAGCAGGCATGTGGGTAATGACCTGGAGATCAAGATCATTGCAATCTTCAGCAGGGAATTCATAGGCGGGAAATTGCACGTCTTCTGTCGGCCACTGTAAGGTGTCATCTGAGCATCAAACCCCCTGTTAATGTTTCAGTTGATCTGCAGAACCGACCACTTTTACTATTTCTATCCTTGGAACTGTTCTCCATCCAAGACCGTCAACATCCCACGGTTCTGGTGCATATCGACGTGTTGTCAGGTACGCTAGACAAAGATAGGCAGTTCGATATTTGTTTGACCCCCAATTTTCAGGTGTCAGGGGTATTTTACATTTAGTTTCTTGATATTAAACATTTGATCTTGAACCTTATCTTGAAGTTGCATCTTTCTTATTCCCCGTATGAGTCCTTGATCAAGGTTGTGGTGACACCCTACAATATATGTATACAGAAGAAAGAGGGCCTAGCAGAGAGGGGCATTCCCATGCAACTAAGACAGGTTTGCGGTGCAGCAAATGGGCCAGAAGACCTTGAACAGCCTATACAATCCTTGATATTTTATGTTGTATCTGCAGTGTGAAGCTTGCTTGGCCATTGGCCTACATATGCAAGTCTTCAGCTTGCCAAGTTTGTTCAAGAGTTACCTCCTGCATTCGTATGTCTATGCACAATATGAACACCTGGCTTCTTATTTTATTTCCTAAGGTGACTTGATCAATACTTCCCAACTTAATGAATGATAGGGGCATTGTTTCTGGGCATGTTGGTCCTTGTTTAGAAGTCGCCAGCAAAACCATTAACTGAGTAATCGACTCTCATATGTAACAGTTTGCAGCCAAGAAGTACGAGAATTTATCGAATTGAGTACTATCACTATGATGGAGTAATTTTAATCTAGTTCGCCATTTTATCTCAAAGTATTCAATGTGATGTTTTATCTTCCAGAGATCTCACATGGCTGTTGATTTGTTTATAAAGCACGTATGAAAGGCACGAATTGACAGTGTCCAACAAAGAAAGCAAATAATGCACAACACTACGCAAAAACATAGGTAATCAAACGATGATAGTACTCGTAGATAGATTACAAAATAGATTAGTTAATTAACATGTAAATAGAAGAAATATTCACTCATACTGTAAACTGTATTGTCGAACTCTGACAGGTTGCCGCCAAAACCTTCAACATTGGCTTTAGGGTAACCAGCTGACTAAGCCACACACAACTCAGGCCGAGCATTTCCCGTCCCCCTCCGAAAAATTCTTCCTTCTCCGTGATCTTGTCAAAAACACACCCACACAAAGGCGCCTGTTTGCAAGTCATCGGGGCCGAGTTCTTCCTCTTCCGTCGAGGCGTCGCATTTATTCAGTTCCGAGATCCCAGAACAAGAAGTCGTGTAAGTCGTCATGACCAAGACATAGTTTCCCCATCTTACAGCACGAACGCAATCTTGTTGCCGCGCTTGTTGCCAGCTTCACATTGACCTCTCGTCGCCATCGTGTCAAACTGCTGCTAACAATGCCTTCGTCCATAGACATCGTCGCGCGTCGCGCAGGCTTCAACTCGGTGGAACGCGTGTATATCGCGTATCAAAACTATAATTATTGAAGCATTGCGCCAATTGCCTAGTACCAGGCGCATGCTGCCGTCTTGAGTGACGATTTAATACCCCGCAAGTGCCAATCGACTGTGCTATTTGCATACTCAAATCGACATAAATCATGGCCACAAAAATGGAGCCAGACACCGATGGCTCTAATATAACATATCCTTCGCCAGGAGTCGAGGCCATGGAAGCCGGTCCGTTCTACAACACTGCCGGCCGGGAAGGCGCACAGGAACACCAAGAGAGGATCGATGGTATCGAATCGCATCACGAGCAACACCACGAGCAGTCCGAACATCAAGTCCCCGAACAAGTCCAACATGTACAAGTTCAGGAGCATGATCAAAGTGAACTTCAGCACCCGGAACCAGAAGCTTCCCAGCAGCACGTTTCTCGTCCCGCCAACCTAGAGGAACTTCAATTGGCAGCACAGCTGGGCCAAGGACTGGCAGGAACACCGATGATGCCTGCCACAGACCCCAACATGAATGTCGAGGACCCCAATCTACGAAGCATCATGCCCCATCCTGAACCTGACCAGCAACAAACCCCATCGTATGTTCATGACACCCCTACGAGTGACCCTATGGTATCGCATGCCATGTCTGTCCCCGTAGGACCACCACCTATGGCCCCTCAATATCCAATCGACAACAGCATTCCTCCAAGAAAGAGGTCAAAGGTTTCGAGAGCATGCGATGAATGCCGAAGGAAGAAGATCAAGTGTGACGCTCAGACCGACACTGGCGATGCTCCCTGCTCTAGCTGTGCTAGGTCCTCTATCAGATGTTTGTTCAGCCGTGTACCTCAGAAACGAGGACCTAGTAAGGGGTACGTATGTTTTGTTATCATCAGTAAACTCAATTAACTGACTTTTCGCAGTTACATTAAAGAACTCGCAGACCGTATCCACAGCATTGAGAACAAGCTTGAATCGGATGGAGGCCTCAGCCAGGACGACATCGATCGACTCTTTGTCACCGATAGGCCACGACAGAGTCAAGGCGAGGACTCTGCCCGCAAACGACCATTCTCTAGCATTTCGACAAACGAATTTGCTACACCTTCACGACAGACGCCGTGGGGATCTGAGCATAGGATTCAAGCTTCCCCAGGAACATCTGAAGCATACACATCCTACGACAACAGCTCTTTGGCACCGCAACCTGCACCCCTCCTCAAGCCTGAAAGCGCGCCTGTCAAGCCGCCTGTCGCCCCTATGGATGTTTCTATGCCCGATGCTCACGAAGGTGTAGACATTGATGAAAGCATGCTGCACACGTTAGTGACTTTTTTGACATACTGTGTTTTCTATAGCTAACCACCCTTTAGTTATTTGTCCAGCTTTCAGCCTGTCTATCCGGTACTGCCCAGTACCAAGGAGCGGATGCAGGAACTGCTCGCTCAATGCCCCGTGTCTCTTCAGAATGCGTTTGCGAATGCACTGTCTGCTGTCGTGGGATCTGGCGGCGATACGAAACTTGCAAACTGGCTCCTCTTTGAACGGGAGAGCGACGAGAAGAGTACTTCTACACGAGCAGCCAATATCGTTCATGTACAAAGCTTACTGCTGCTTGCTATTGATGCTGACTTGCGTTCGTTGCCCAGCTTCCCTTTCCTACTGGTACGCGCGATCGGCCTTGCCGGTTCAATGAGACTATGGAGGTACACTCCCATGGAGTCGATTATAGAGTCTGATTCGGATGACGCGCTATCTGTGCAGATATGGTGGTCATTGATTTTGATGGACCGCTGGTATGCTACTGGTACAGGAAAGCCGTATCTCATACCCGACCGCAGTGTAGTAGCTCCTCCTGGTCTAGAAAACATCCTAGGAGAGGTGTGCTTCTACCTCGTTCGTAAGTGACAGACCAGCCCCCTTGATCATGAGCAATCACTAACCAGTTTCCAGGACTTTCGAAGTTGCTCGTTCGCCTCTGGCATGTCATTTCAACCTTGCAGCCCGGAGCATCAACAACCGAGCAACATGAGGCTTCGATCCTCGCGGATTACATCGAGGATTACAGAGAAGACTTACCCGCGCACATCGAACCAGCATCGCACCCAATGGTCCACATGGCGTACTGGCACTGCAGGCTCATAGTAATACTTCTTACCCCAGGAGCTACTCCATCAGAGACGATATGGGCCACTAAGGAGCTCATTAATCTTCTCTCGGCGAACGACTATCTGCGTAGCCCGCTCATCAGCCACTTTGTGTCGCTCGTTTCCATGTCTCTAGCAAAGCTGGTCAAGCTGGACCGATCGCGAGAAGAAGCGACACAGCTGATCAAGGACATTGTAGACAAACCTGCCACAGCATGGGATGGTGTTCGTGAGAAGCTCACGGACAAATTGCGGCCAACTTCTTCAGTGGAAGCAACTGCGAGCCAGGGGCTTCAGCATCTGGCAGACCTGGCCACGGCCCACGAAGGAGGTGATGACATTGCTTTTGGTCCATCGTTGGCACTGGGATATCTGGAATTGGCCTAGTAGGCCTTGACAAAATGTAAACCAACAATGGGAAGGTGATGTAAAGAGGGCCGCAATATGACAGGAAGGCCTGTGCTTGGGTTGTTTTGGAGAGTAAAACTTGTACTAGTAGTATTTCCGGTTTGACACTTGTTAAAGTGGGGTTTCATGAAAATGGGGATTGATGATGAAGAATGATAGATGCCAAATCTCGCACCTTGAGATGGCGTCTAGTTTTGTTGAGATGCTATTATGCATGGATACGCTCACTTGGTATGTATATAATAAGACTATTCTATCCTATCAAACGGTTTTGTAACCGAGAATTCAATTTCACCTGCAGAAAATGGCTTCAAACAGAGTTTGTTCATAACTTAAGCTACTGTCTGTCTGATTTTTAGTGTTGGTAAAAAAAAAAAAGTCAAATTGTGCATATTACAAGCTGTGCCTGATCGACACGTCGTCGTCTACTACCTACTTCTGCCTCCGAGGATCGGGAGATGGCTACGAGTAATGATGGGTTTGGGTTTACGTAACTTGGTCTTATCGAATAAAAGCCTTTTCAGCTTTGACTAGCTTGGATATTAGCTAGAAAGATAGTTTAGGTCAGGATTGATTGGTGTGTTTGGTCTGTGAATCTGTCGGTCAGTCGGTAGTTAAAAGACGATGGACGATTAGTATGGGAACGGCTTCTACTAGTGTGCTAGATGAACATTTTTTTCTCTCTAACTACAAGCTTGGAAAGACACCTACGTACGCGTACCTGAACTGAACCGTCCGTGTTGAGAAGCCGCACAGAAGCCTTCTACGCTTGATATACGCCCCCCCCAACTGCATGTCAGGGTAGAAAATAGACCAGGCCAGGCCCTGCATTACTGATCTGATGCCTTCCCATGCCGGGCCGGGACCAGTGTAAAGAGCGATGGATGTATGCACAGCAGAGAAAAAGCAAAGGTTATGCATCTCCGAGCCTAAACAAAGCAAAGATAGACAGCATTGCATGCATGTATGCTGAAGAATCTGTTAGACGTGGTGGAGCCATCCACGACATCCATCGTGATGATGGTCCGAACCGAACGACCTGTCAAAGGGCGTTTATCAATATTCTTCAAGGGGGGAGAATCATTAGCATACCTAGGGAAAACCCATTACGTTTATGTAGTTGGCCATCGTTACCATGTCCTGGTACAAGTGTCACATCCTTTCCCCATGACTCCAAGGATCCGGGGGACAGCGGGCAGGCAATGATATGGGGTCCAAAGTCGGGGAAGAGTGGCCATCATTATAGCGTCGCGTGTTTGTACTACTTTAAAAAAAAAAGGTGATGTTAGTTAATATGAAAGAAACGCCGGTTGTTTCTGAATCCATGCCCGGATAATTGTCATTGCTGTTGGACTGTCATCGAGCCAAGATAATGAATATGTCCTCCCACGTATTCCATCCCACTCGTACTTGGACACGTCGACCCATCTCATTTCCGTACGTCCGACGTGCTGCTATGAGACTGGTGACAGAGATCGTCAGACGAAGCAGCAACAGCTGATGCCAACTATGTTTGCAGAGTTGTCAGCTTTTCTCAAATCCATGTCAACACACACACAATCACTCATGGCATATGCAAAAGGAACAGAGTTTGGTGTTGGCCCATGGACCTCGACTCGGTTGGTCGAGGTCCCAGTCATGAAGTCTATTGCGTTGTGACAAATCTTCGCCAAGTACTCTTTTTCGTACTTGGCTTGATATAAGGAGCAGGAAACATCGAGCAAGATATATGAACGATGTGCAATAATTGTGTCGAAAGACACAGCATAAATGCCTGACAACCAAGTATAGAATCGTGAATCCTCATCCTGGCCGCGTCCTTCAACTTGCAAATTCCCCTTGCGGATAAAATTGTGTACATATTGGCGAAACATGCGAGGCACCAGAGTGTCATCATGGCTTGTGATATGTTTCGTCAACTGTTGCTTCCAGCTCGATTCTGCCTCCACAACTCTTTTCCGCAAAGCTAATTCACCAAACCAATTGCACTGCTCTTTGCTTGAATGCAAACACGATCTTATGCATCCTTGATCTGTAGTCTTGTATAATTCAAAAAGCCAGCTGCGCCTGTTCTATATCTCTTGTTCCTCCCAGTTGATTGTGAGAAAAAAAGCATGCTCATCAATATCCCCAACTGTCTAGACACCTTTTGGATGAAAACGTCGTTCTGTCATCATCATAATCACCATCGGAAAGACAGACATCATGCAACTGAGTCTGCTTTGCGAATGGTGGTGAGCGTAAGTCCGCTCTACATGAAACGTATATGTATGTTGCCGCTGTTCGCGCAAAATGAGTAAAAAAAGAAGCCATATCTCCCATGGCTTCATCCCGTGTGGTATTTTCCAACGCCTGCCGGTGCGTGGCCCTAATGACTAGAAAATAAAAAACTGAATGGGTATTATGTACGCCAGGATATTCGAAACCTCAATCGATCTTCACATGCCCCAAAAGCTGGGCATAGAAGCAGGGCCGAGAGGGTCGGGGCTCTCGTCCATTGTCGCAATGCCCTCGTTGTAGTTGGGCATCCAGAATGCAGGGTCATCCTCAACCATTGACAGACCAGCTCCAGCCATTGGGCCAGCATCGGCTCCCTTATAGAAGCTATCGTAATCGATCGTGGTTAGATCGGCCGAATTAGCCATCACGCTGCCGCTCGGTCGAATGAAGCTGTCGGCGCGGCTAAAACCATCCAGGCCGTGGTAGTCGTCATCTCCGCCGGGGAGAAAGTCCTCGACCTCAGAAACCTCGCCCGACGTCGACGTAGTGTTGGCGAGGTGGGGCAGATGCTCCGAGCCGCTTCCAAAGTCAAATAGACCGTTGAAACTTTGGGTACCAGCCTGGCTGTAGCTTGATGGTGTGAAACTGTCGCCCTTCATCTCCGAGAGGTCGTAATGGCTCCAGTCGACTGAGGCTGCACTTAGGCCGGCGCTGTACATGGGAGCATCCGTCTCCGAGTTGAAGCCAGAGCCGAATAGATCGAATGTGCTGTTGGCCATGTAGGGAGGATACTCAATGCCCGACAGATCCAGAGGAGGAAGGTTGGCGTTCAAGTTTTGGAAGCTGCTAGCACCGCTCATGAGTGGTGAAGTGGTTTCCGACTTGACTCGACGTTCTCGGTTAGTAGCAGCACGCGCTCGGCTGCTGGGAGGGTCCCGCGAGCTCTTTTGAAGCATGCTGTCGGCGACTAGGCTGCTGGTGCTGTGAGCAGAGTTCACTCTGTTGAGCTGGTATGGGCCGCATTTCTGTGAAGCTCGGTTGCTTCTATGAGCAGGCTTATGGTTGCCATGCTGGTCGAAAGTCAGAACACCGTCCGAGTGAACTGTGTTGGCTCGTCGTCGTCGACCAGGAGGCTTTGGGCGACCAGAGATGCTCATGGTCAGAGACTCGCGCTCCGAGTCGGACTCGGGAACGGTGTCAAGAGCAGGCTCGTTCTTGTGCGAGCAACTGCAGTGACCGCCATGGTTGCAGCAGCACGTCTCTGCGAAAGGTTTAGAAAATGAGACTCATATCGAGCGCCTCGAGGTCTAGGACAGCTCGAGGCTAGAGGATGCTCACCAGTGTGCCCTTCAACGGTTGGCTGCAAATGGGCACATTTGCTCGTCTTCTCACCACAGTCACACTTGACATGGGCAGAGCGAGACTTGCGCATGGCGCGACAGTGCGCGCATTGGGAAACTGGTCGACCCTTCTTGTTGATATGTTGAAGTGGACGGTCTGGAGGTTGCAAGTGGTAAGCAGTGGCTCGGATGACGAACTTGGGTGTTCAACATGTAATAGACGTACCAGAATGTTGACAGTTGCTCACACGATGGCCGCGGACGCAGGCCTCGCAGGCATACTTTTCTCCATCAATTATCATTTTGGTGGGGGGTGCGAACTGGTCTAAGATGTAGTCGACTCGTGAGCTGGAAGACGAGATGCTTTATGCTGACAGCAGTTGATTCCTGGCAAAGGCCTGATATGTAGGTCTCAAAGTGAACAAGTCCCAGTCGAATACGCTTGGTTTGGACAAGGTGGAGGGAGAATATGGTGGGTTTGTATCGGCACCGATGTTGAAGGCTTGTGTGTAAGTGTCCCGCAAAAAGCACTTCCGCGCTAAGTCAAGTGGACTTGAAGTTGGGGAAAATGGGCCGAAAGAGCTTTGGTAAACCGGACAGCTACAGGAACATATCGCGGCGAAGCTTGAGCAAAGCTGGAAGAGGCTGGAAAATAAATCCAGACAAGGAACGAGGGAACAGAGGACAATAAAAGTTTTCGAGGGCAAGTTGATAAAGCCAATTGATGTGAGAGGAACAGGAGTGGAGATGCTACCAACCGGTGGGTGGGTAAATTTTCCCTTGGGGTGTCTTGGGGTCTCCTCCAGAAGTGTACGGTACGGTACCTAGACCTAGCTTGTGGTCGGGTTGGATCGCTACTGTAACCCTGGGCCCTGGGTGTGCGAGAGATGTGGTTGGGTGGGTGTGGGAGGGAGGGCCAGAGGGAGTGCGCCGCAGGAATACCTGAAATGGATGGGCGGACGAGGTCGGCGGCAGGACCGGGGTTTCTTCTGATGCACAAGCGGGTTTGGCGCCTTCAGCTACAGAGCCAGCTAGACAAGTCAAGGACATCGACAACCAAGGCCAAGCCAAGCCGCCTTGCTGGAGACGTTGTAGGTGGAGATGTCGGCCCGGATGGTCGGAGCGTTCTCGTTTTGCGTTGTCTTGTTCGTCGGACCTGCGACTGTAGCTGTGGTGACGTCGGCGGCCGACACCAACTGTTTAAGAAAAAAAAGAGAGAGCACACTTCACTTGTGAGCGAGCTCCCTGGGGAATACACCGAAAAAAACACAGCGGGAGCTGTATTCAGGAACTGCAGAAAGAAGTGAAAGCAAGAGACAAACAAAAACTCTAGCAGGAGGGCTTGTCTTATGGCTTTGACAACGGATACGTTGATGAAGGACACAAACACCATCAGCAGCAGTATCAGCAGCAGCGAGGCGTGGTGTGCAAAGCAGCACAACATGCACCACAATGTGATATGTCTGTGAATAGTAGCATGGCACCCTTTGATCCTTTGGTCCCTTGCTCGGTCATGATCCCCTTGATCCTAATGTTGCGCCGAATTGATTCCCGCACGTATTATCGAATCGAATTCTTGCTTTCTCGCTGGTTATAATTCCGTTTGCCTGCCCACTCGCTTGCTCTGGTCTGTTGCTTTGTGCCTACGGCCCCCAGGCCCCATGGTCCAATATCCTTGTCTTGAATATTAACCCAGCAAGACCAGGCCAGACGTGGAGGGTAGTTAGGTCGCGGACACGGACGCGATCGAGGATACTCGGCTGTACAGTGTGGGACGATGGCGCAAGCAGCAAGGTGACCGGGCTGGGGCACCGGGGTGGAAAGCGTGGGCTAGGATGGGGGACAAGGGTTCTGAAGCGACCATGACGAGCTTGAGAGGGCATCGTCACCCTCGGTGGTCCGTGGCATGGTCAGTGAAGAGTGGGATAAAGACCGAGTTCGGAATAGCGTTCTCTTGCCGTTGCTATCAAGGGTTCAATTGTGATACAAAGGTTGGCAGGTCATCGGTTCCTGCGACTGGGGCTCACAAAGAGCTGTACTATGTAGTTGTTTTATTGCACAGTACGTATATGTCTAGGGAGATCGACAGTCGTCGACCGTGTAAATTGTGGCCGTCGATATAAGCCACTCGCCGGTTGATTGATAATTTTAGGTCGAGCGAGTGAGCTTGGGGGATTGTGGAGCTTGTGGGATTTGTCCATGAATTATAGTGGATGGATCACGATGAATGGGGAAGATTGGAGCGAGACAGATTACGGTGGAGGAGCGCGAAGGGCACGAAGTGAGAAGGAGGAGCCGCACGCATCGCATCGTATCGCCATTGGGCATGGGTAGACGGACAGGAAGGTGCCCTACCTGAGCGCTCTGTAGGGCAGGTTGAGTTTACCGTACCTGCCTTGCTCGACAACGCAGAAAACAGTATCGGCGATGTTTGGCAAAATGTAATTGAAATGGTTGCTCCATTCGGAATTGCCTACCGTAAGATACATAGATGCTGCCCGCGGGTAAATTAGGTTGACTGGCATAACGGGACGGAGGGACGATCAGAATATCCATGCTTAACTTTATGGGACAATTCGGGGCTGTACGGATTCAGCGACGCTGACTGGTTTGGCTTGACATCCTAGTCTCAACATTTCGGCATCAAAAATCAGCCACAACTCGTTCATCAGGAATTGTGTTTTCGTAATTTCTAGTCTATCGCTCCAAGTCTCCCTCGAGTCAAGGCAAGTCGAGTCAACTTGAGACGAACACAACAGAAACACGGGGCAGTCAACAATAATGGGATAGTGATCGGTCATAAGAGTCGACGCGACGGTAGCATTCAACATTTCCGTCCACTTCTGCTGCTACTCGGCTTCCAAATCTGACGGCTAGATGGCGTCTTATGCAGCCGGATATCGGCTGTATTTTGGGAACCTCTCGTGCAGGTATCGACGCCTGCAGGCGGTGCCTTGCCCTGTACCTGGTCAGACGGTACAGTACATTCGCAAACTGACTGACATCTTCATATCTCACACAGGCCGTCCGCCTGTCTCGTTTAGTGGCCGTTGGCTGGGGTTTTTAGACTGGGGGGTAGGGCACGGAGTTGGCATTCGTCAGTGAGGATCGCGGCAGGACAGACAGGCAGGCAAGCAAGTCAAACAAGGTTCACAGCTATTGGTTGACTCAATCTTAAACGGGTACGATTTGACCAGGTTGACTAGTAGCGACCTAGTCTAACAGATTGATGAAGGTCATCAAAAGCGGAAAAAGAAAAGTTTTACGTTATGCAGTACCTTATCGGCGGAGCATCTTCGGGACGATCCATCCATCAGTTTGAGTCGTGCAGGAGGACAAGCGAGTACCTAGCAGGTATCTCCAGGGATGGGGATGGAGCATATGTAGTATGTAGTAATAACAGCACAGGAGACTAACTAATACATAGTTGGGGTCGGAATCAGTTCGGAAACCCGCAATGCTTACTGCTGTTGGTAGACTCCTGGTAAATAACTGATCGTGGTAAGCTGAGTAAGTCAATACAGCAACTTCATCAGCGACAACTGAATCAGGTCCGTTATACAAATCCCCATAAAGAATGGAAGTATGACGGACGTCAAGACAGGAGCCTGTCTGTCTGTGCCGCTCCGCTGTGGTGAACCCGTCGCACACTGTACGCAAACACTGTTTTAACTCAGGCTGAGTGATGAATGGGGATGGGCATTAAACCGCTGCAGCTCCACCTATCAACATCTTCCTGCATCAAACTATACTCCAGCTCATTTGATAGGGCGTGTTCGATGTTCTCGCCTACATACATTCACAATCTTGTCTTAAATTTCTGCAAATTCTGGATGAAGTCTTGGTTGCACCCTTAGCGGGAACAGTAACGCCGCGGCTCTGCTTCTGCAATGCAGCAATTTGAAAACCGGCCAGTTCAATTACCGACCAGCAAGCGACCTTGCTGAAGCGGGCAGAGTGTTATTAATTTACTTCCCTGTGCACACGATATAGACTTTCTCGTTTAATAATTCTCCTTGCTATTGCTACCTATGTATTGCATATACTTTCTTCGCTTGCCATTTGATACGCTGATTCCCACTTCACGGTCGCCGACTCCATTCTCGCGCAGGCAACAACATCATCATACTTCTGATGCCCCTTGTCTAGGGTTCACGCGACGCATTCTGATCAAGGCCCAGACTGTCAGAAGCTCTCTCTAACTACAAATATCCTGGATCCTTTTATCCACAAAGCCCCAGTGCCCCAGCTTATTCACTAGCACCTATTCCCCTACAGGCATACCGGACTATCTTTAGCCGCTGGGCTTTCTCTTCTTGTGTGTTGTGGAATTTCGAGAAGGCGTATGTACGCAGACAGACATGACTGACCAACAAGTTGCATCGTCTGAGGATAGCTCTTCAAGACCCTCGTGGACCCTGCAAATCATTGGTCCAGGGTGTCCCCCAAGCCAAATTAAGCACCAACTGCTACGTACCATGACAAGCGCACTTGTCTGCAGACCGCTGATCCAGGGGTAGCTATTGGGCCTTCCAGGCTGAGTAGTCTTGGCTCTAGAGATTCGCCGATGCTATTTGTAGCCTCGCCTCTCGTTTTCCTGACGGACTGCCTATCTTGGCTTAATTATTCGGGGACTATACGGTGCTTCATCGTTAATTTGAAGCTCAGACGGACACTGGGTCTGATAGCAAAATTGCACGGTCGACATTGTCAACTGTGCAGAGCAGAACCAGCTGTGACTGAACGCTGACATTCTGCAGTGCTCCAGTGAGCTGGACGGGTGGCTGAGACAGGCCTCCGTTCATCCATTAGCATCGTCGACTTTTCCGCGTCATCAGCATTGCACAGTCATCCGTCTCCGCCCGGTTGGTGCAGGTCCAATCCTGTCGGGTTCGATTCGTTCCGGAATCCATACAAACGGATACACTCCGAGGTGCGGCAGACTTGCGTTTTAGCTGGGTGCTTGTGACATCCGCATCCTGCAGTTTAGTTGACAGCATTTCCCCAAACTTCCCCCGCGATGCGATGCACGGATCCCGACGGGAAAGTGCGGGTGAGCGGGTGCCGGGTGTTTGCTTTCGCAATCAATATGACTTATACACAACAGCGACTCATGTCGTTGGACGATAGCAGTTGAGTTCGGGTTTCTAATCTGCTGGCGTGGTCAAATTGCCACGGGTATCCTATTCTCTTGTCGCCTGGTTGTTGTAAACGCAATGCATAGCGGCTGAGCTTCGGTCACTTTTACTACCCCAGTCTGTAATCGCGGGTGTTCCTTTCACCCTCGTCATGATGAACGTTTCATTGTACCGACGATATCAAAGACATTCATTCAATCCCTGTGCCTCAGCCAAGGCAAACCCAACCCGGCCATGAATCAAAAGGGAAAGGGACTCCGAGAGCTCTCCCGATGCTGGTTGCGGATATTCGCTGGGACTTGTTACTTGGCCATGTACTTGCCGACTTGTACAAGGAATTCATCTACACGGATCTTTATGAATTCAACACTAAAAGTCCACAGAGTACACACCACTCTTGAAATTAAGAGAAGAGACAAAAGAAGAGTCTTTGAGAGCCAACTTTTATTAGAAAGTCATCACAGGCTCGGATTATGGTCTTCCACAAGCTTGAAGACATCCCACGATCCTGGCATCACCTCCCCTCTTTCTCACCGGAAATACACAGGACAAACAAAAAGCAATTACTGCATTTACAAGGACCGTAACCAGAAAATAACAGCCTTGGCCCCGCAGGCTAGCCGCTAATTCAACATCAAAAGTTATTTTGGAGCCGCCAAAAGCGACAGCCGCGCGCTGGAGTGGGATACCGAGCAAGCTTCGGAAGTTATCAGACCGCCTAAGAAGATAGATCTATGATCTCCACGCCCATCTGTCCACGTATATGGGGTATTGACCTCCATAGTCAAGATGGAAGATGAAAAGAAGGTCCATTACTTGACCGCAACAGATGCACTGTCAAGGATTTCACGCAGGAACCAGTCATGATGTCTTTGTTTGGTTGTAATGCTCGATTGGAGGTCTGACTTGTTGTTCCATTCTGCACTATAGCAGACCCTTACATGCCTACGCCCACTCCACGAAGCTCACGCAGGGTCTGTACCACACCTGCCTGTTCCTTACTTGCATCTGTCAATTCTCTTGTGACTTGCCTAGTTACAGTTATGGAGTGACCAGGCAGGGATGGTCGATTCAGCTGACAATGTCCTGAGCATCATGATTACACATTGGGAAATACAACCATGAAGTTCGCTTGCTCTTATTCGTGATATACGGACTTGCTCCCGCCTAGATGCGAGAGAGATGAATTGCATCCTGTCCCGGCCCACTATGGATCGACATTTTACTAACAACTCTCAACAAAAGTGGCTTCTGTTCGAAATGCCTGATACCAATCGTTTCATGAAGCTGTCAAGACGAGGGGCATTGCCGGATTGTCTTCAATCTTGATTCTTCGCGGTTGTGTGACTCTAACTCTTGTTAGTCGCCAAGCAAGAAGCGCGAAGCAGAACTGTAATCCACAAGTCCCTAGGTTTGACCCAGTTGCACAGACACCGCCATTATCAGTCATAGGCTAACTGATGGAAACAGGTTTGCTGTCAGTCTGCAATTGGAAGACATGGCAGTTTGAAACGGCAATCAGCCATTCATTCATTCACATAGTCACACTTTGCACTGATCAACATGAGAAACCGACCTCAGCCAAGTCAGTCATGTCATGACATGGCATGTCAGGACAGTGCTTGATATCTCGAGCTGGCACCGTCCTCCAGGTCACTCGAAAACGGACCGGAACCCTTGCCTGGCGTGTTTGAAACTCCAGACATCTCGTCGGGGCCCCAAACTCTGCCCCCACCATCCCGCATCCTTATATGCCGACATGATTGGTCCTTGCCATCACATCGACTTCCCCCAAACAGGATTTTGGGCTGTCGTTCTGCCTCCCACACACACCACGACCCTTGATCGTCTGCTGTAAGTTAGTTTCCAGTACTTTTTCTAGAAGCCTGCGCCCCTGCGTCCTGGTGGTACAATGTAGCGAGCTCGGACCAGCCTGTCAAGATGGTCTCTCATTGCTCGCAGGAAAACTAGCCTGTGTGCCAGCTCGTGCATATGTACGAATGAATCAGCAAGAATGTCGGTTGGATGCGAACAAGTGTTGGTCACCAGGGACATGTACTCTACGGTACCCATACGCAGACCCTGTGGTTTCAATCCTCGGCTTTTCTGATGAGATCTGTGCTTTTAGGTAAGTTTGTTCCCCATGTTCGGAGTGGAGTTGAATGATCGGTCCATGATACCACGTAGCATATGGCATTTGGGCAAATGCTGTTGATCTGCGTCAAACGCCTTGGCCGATTGATCATCATTTGGCAAATGAGGTTTCTCTTAGACTTTACAAGGAATGGATATTCGCCTAGTCGACGGACCGACAAGGACATATCATTTTGTTGACCGAGCGTGTTTATTAATATGCAACACGGACAATCCTGACAAGTCTATTACATTTATATTTTGCTGGCGATGGGGCTCATTTGCGCCGTTCATCGGTAGCTCTGCACGCGCGATTCCCAATGGGTGTTGGGCTCCATCTGCACCTCGACATTTGCGATGGCGCTTCTGTTTAGCCGCATCTGCTTCGATCCATATCCAATCTCCTCGTCTCAGGTCAGCACAAGCATGGGTGAGGGTGAGGGTCGCCCTGGTCAGATGTCTCTTGAGCCTCTGCTACGTAACACGGCAGTATGGATATTACATTGCAGTCTTTGCTTGTGATCAATTTCCACCATTTGATACTATGAGGCTCGGTACGAAATGAAACGAAACACGAGCCCTAGTTGAACGGTGGTTTGAACGGTTCAACCAGGCGCCATGGCAGACCAGATCGAAAATGGTATGGATTGAAAGGGGCACGCACATGGCTGGAATTGGCAAAAGACAAAATACATATGACATTATGTAACTGTGTTGTCACAGCCTCGTTCGTCCCATCAGGCACAGACAAGACAAGACCAGACAGCACATCACCTCCATCACAGGCACGATCGTGGTCGATGGCGTTCGGTATAGCATGGCAAGCCGCGGTTGTTGGTGGGCAAAGGGCGAAGCGAAGGAAAGGAAAGTCGAAACGGGCCGGTTTTTCATCAAGGTCCATATATAATTGAACATCTTACTGGCTATCCATATCCATGGATATGGAGAGAGTTGCAATGCAGTTGACCATGGGCATGAAGCCGTGGAAGACTGGGGCCGCTGGACCATTCAATCCTGTCCGTAATAGGCAAGTCGAGCGCGCTACTCTCTGATTGGTTTGGGTGCGACGCCTTGCTCTGGATTGGAGCGTTTATTGGCTGTACGCAAAGTCAAGCCACAAAGGCACTTGATTGGCCCATCGGGGGCCGGGCAATCAAAAGACCCCCACGCGCTGACTTTGCCAAATTGCAAAGTCAAAACTCGACCATATCTTTGTCAGGCAGACTCTTCTTTCCCTTTGCAACCACACAAAAATTCAAGTTGGGGTCAACACAACCACATCTTTTTCCCATTCCATCCCGTCTTGCTGGGCACGCCACGAGATACCGCTGATCCCCGACAGCTACTGCAACCCTCTCATGCTTTTGCAGTGCAATACCAAGCAAGGTCGATTCCTTCGCGCGTTGCGTCATGATTCTGGCGACTATTGTATTGCATTGCACTGTATGTCTGGGAAGCGGCCGCTGCCGCTACCCATGTATCAGGCGCATTCTGATTCGTTTGCGCCTCTCGGTAGGCCACTTCTGGCAGGTCAGGCCAGGACTGGGGGTGACAGAGCAGAGCTCCCTTCGCGCAAATCGCGTGTCGGTTCGATGCTTGATGGCATCATTTTACAGGCTATAGGCCCAAGTGCTATGCACACAATACAGCCCTTGCTACAGGATACTAACCCAACAGTTTATTCATTCTTGATTTCGCGTGACGTTTTTTGTTTTTTTTTTGCCAGTAACTGCGTTGGGTTTTACTCAGCGTGGTAATCGGCATTCTGTGTCTGCTCTCCATAGACCAGGATGTTTTTGCTCTGGCATAGATAAATCTGAACTCGTTGCTGGGCACCCGGTTTTGAGAAGTCGTCTTGACTTCCTGGACAGGCCGGGAATCAGCTGTAGGCACATACCACTATAATGAATCCTCTTCCGTTTGAACGAACTGAGTAGCGTCCACTTGACTGCAATCTAAGATCGATAAACCGAAACGGTAGTTTTAGACGGCAGTCAGTCAGTGGCATTCCCATGTAATGCTAGCTCCGTCAACTGGTGGCCATTGGATATTATATCACCCGGCAGTTGATAGATTGGCTGGACTGGGTCATCAGAGCATGCTTTTTGCATCGTCGACGTGGCTTGAGTCGCGTGGGATTTTGAACCATGGTCCAGGCCAGCCATCCAAGAAAAGGGTCCAACTCCAGTCCAACGTGGGAATCTCACCCTCTGTGGTGATGAACGATCGGCGGAGTGTCCCGAAGCCAAGCCGAACCCGGGCGAACGGCGTGACCGATTGGAGAGTTCTCCAAGATGTATGCAATACGTAGGTGATTAGCTTATTAGCTACACGTTTCTTACTACATTACTATCCCTACCATGATGACTTGCCTTGTTTGAACATGCGCTGCTGACGACGTAAGGAAATATACGGGCTGATCATTCAGATACCTAGTATTCCGCTTTCCTTCTCTATCGGAGCGAGAAATGAAACTCTAAAAAGTCTAATGCGAAACCGTTAGATGGAGTAAAGGGAAGTGTGACTGTCTCTTTATGCAATGTATCTGTTTGGGTCTCAAAGATGCTGTGCTGGGAAAGGTACGGGCTGAGTCCGACAAAGAGCCAGATACAGCAGGTGGTGGTTTTTGATCAGCGGATTGATACCCAACAACCAGTATTATGGATTAACGAGTTGCTATTTATGACAGACAGACAGTCTGGGTTCATGTCATTCATTTCTTTTTTTTTTTTTTTTTTTTTGACAACGGCCGATCGCCCGATGGAAAAAAGAAAACAAAGATGATAGATAGAGACGTTTCCCTATTGTGGGTTTCTTGCAAATGACTGATCGAATACATATGAACGCCGTATGAAGGAAAAGAAATCCATAAAAAATAATACGATACATACCATAAGGCTTGGCTGACCTGGGTTATCGATGGTGTGCTCCAGTTTCCAATTTCCAATTCGAGACCTCTGTCGTTTCCAGCCTCCTATTACGGCATGGACCTCGGTGCCGTGGCGAAAATGGCGGGGTTGGTTGGGAGTTCTGTTCTATAATGCAATTCATCCTTTTTGACTCTATCTTGTATGAGGAACTGGACCAGACTTGATTTTGCACCACTATCTGCGGATTTACCTATTGAGGAAGTAGGTGTATCGCGATTACAGTAAACAAAGCCTATCGATATCCACCAATAACGTAAACATACGACCAACTTAGATTACATCGCCATCATGGCAGAGAACAGGTGAGAATAGTCCATTCATATTAGCATTCAATTGCATGTAAAGTTGTCCTAAACGGATTACTAACGTGAGTATTCACTTGCAGTCGTGTTGATATCATCTTCATCGGTGCTGGCGCCGTTGGTTGCTTCTATGCTTCGAGACTCCATCACGTAAAGTACCCTTATCGCCTGAAGTAGACATCTCACTAACAAATGATAGCCATCTCAAAACATTCACGTCTCTCTTGCAGCGCGTTCCAACTATGCTGCTATTCAAAAGGACGGCGTGAAGCTGCAAACGCGAAGCTTCGGTGATTACACGTTCAACCCTGACGCAGCCTTTCCATCCGTCGATGCAGCAGCTGCTGCTGCCAGTGCATCAGGCGAGAAGAGAGACTGGCACTATATCTTTGTGACGACAAAGGCTCTTCCAGATGTCAGTGATGACTCTTCCATAATTGAGCCCCTGGTTTGTCCAAAGTCTTGTATCGTTCTCATCCAGAACGGTGTTGGCGTGGAAGAGCCATTCCGGAAACGCTTCCCTAATAACCCAATCATCAGTGCAGTCACTGTCGTCAGCGCGGAGCAAACTTCTCCTGGTACCATTCGCCAGAACCGCTGGACGCGTGTGAGTATTGGTCCGTACACAGATGGCTTGGCCGCGCAAGACACAGAGCTAGGTCGTCGTGGGACAGAGGCGACTGAGGCGCTGCGTCGCTGGTGGACAGACCTTGGCGGTATTAAAGACGTGGATCCCCACGACGAAGTCGGCCTCCAGACTGTACGCTGGCATAAGCTCTGTATTAATGCGGCCATGAACCCCTCGGCCGTCCTCTCCGGTGGTCGCGGCAACGCAGACATGGTCGCGGACGACGAGTTGCAGCGACATCTACTGGGCGTGATGAATGAGATCCGCGATGCCGTGCCCAAGATACTAGGACGACCTTTCCCAGACTATATGGCCAAACCGGAGAAGATTATCGAAAGCACGGCGCGGAATAAGGGGGCTAGGCCGAGCATGTTGCTGGACTGGGAGGCTGGTAAGCCGCTGGAGCTCGAGGTGATCCTGGGTAATCCTGTGAGAATCGCGAGGGAAAGGGGTGTTGAGATGCCGAGATTGCAGAGCTTGTATGCGCTTCTCAGGTCAGCTCAGGGGATGAGGAAGAGAGAGAACAAGGGGAAGCTGTGATGGTCGGTTCCCCATGAATAAGTCAGAAGTTAGATAATCTTGTGCAGCGAAGATGGCAAGATCATGAAGTTAAATTACTGCAAAGACTAGATCCGCTACAAGCCCTCAATTCTTTGAAGTCTATAGAGTTACATATTCTCGCGAAGGACTAGTGCATGAGATATCCGCCATAGATAGTTTAATTGTTGGTATCGAATCACCATCTTAGGAAGGGGACACAGAATCTTCACTATTGATCAAGTTGTGAATCACAGATAGTTGTTGATAAAAGTAGATCGTCAAGATATCTAAAATAACGTTAGATAAACAAAGCACGCAGTACTCATAATTAAGTCATATATATCAACTCAGATCCCAACTCCAACAATTCCACCATATAACCCTACCCAAATAATCGAAACCTCATTCATGCTAGACTTGAAAACTGTTTTTTGTTAGTTGCTAATCTTACTTTGAGAGTATTGGTCACCTACATTCTCTGGAGAGTTGGTAATTTCCTCGAACGCTTGAAGTGTCTCGAAACCCATAGCTGTCAGAGACTCCGTGCCATCGTCCACGGACTAGAATCGCATTAGTAACCAGCACATATGAATGGCGCTAATAACTTACTGAGCCCAGCATAACTTTCGTTGCTTTGTGATTCCTGGCTTGACGGACGCCCATGAATGCCAGACCCTGTAAAGTAAGAGTTGCCAGTGGCATAGATGGTACAACCGGAGCGAGAATGCCACTGATGTCCTCCGAGCGGGACTTCAGAGATGGATAGTATGTTTCCAAGTGACTGTGCTGCTTGCAAACGATGACTGTGCCCAACAGATTACCCGAAGCATCTTTTGCTCGGACAATTCCGCTCAGCTTTGTTTCCGACAATGCATGACGGTATAATTCTAGCACCTCTGGGCTTGCATGGTTTCGAACATGACTCAACACGCCATCCGCGTTGTCTAGACCGTGAATAAGATCAAAACTTATACCAGCTCTTTGTATACTTTGCGACAATCCTTCTGGAGCAGACCAATTTGCCAGGTCTTGGATGACCATGTTCGACACACGGCGGGGAAACTGGACATCCCAACCACTATTCGCAAACCATTCTTTGATAGTGTTTACCTCGACATCAACGGGAATACCAAGGAAAACTCCAGGAAAGGCAGAGCCAATCTGCACTTGTTTAATACCTCGTCGTTGCAAGAGACTCCTGATTGCTCGTCGGTGAAGAGACCTTCCGATAGACACATCACGCTTGGTGGGCTCGACAAACACACCGCCCATGATGCCGACGCCGTGAATATAGTACGTGGCAGCGAATCCGTATAAAGCATTTGTACTGCTGTTTCTGACGACAAAGTGGGACTCGGCAATGCTGGGGTTGTTCAGCTGGAACGAGGCGGCCGTTGTTGCACGTAAGAATTGTAGATCTGGTGCACTTGCTCGGTGGACAGCCCGAAGAAGGTCGTTCAGCCCTGATGCATCACGCCCGGAGCTGTACTCCTCAACCAGCCAGTGTTGTCTGGACTTGACCACTTTTTTGCTCTTCCGCAATGTCCCAGGGAGCGTACCGAGTGGTGTGATCTCTCCCACAAGAGTCCTCGCAAGAGCATGCAAGGCGTTCTCTGTGAAGTCAAATGTACAGATGTAGGTACCGATGGACTTGTCCATGGCAAAATCATATGGAGAGCTGACGGCAACTACAATCAGCTGTTTCTTCTGTCCTCTGGCCCGCAGCATGGAACACATCATGTCGACATGTTTTGTGAAGCCAGCCTGGTAAAGGTTTCGATTGGCATCGGCGGTAACAATAACGATGCAAGAGGCTCTGTGAATTAGATTCTCGTGTACTGTAACTGGTCAGAATGGTGAACATTTGAGAGATATAACAGTCTTACCTGGACGGACACCATTGGCCGTATAGCTAGTATGAAGAAGTTTCTCGTTGCGAGCCCGAGCAAGTGATTTGCCAAACTCTCGGAAGACACCTTCTCCGCTAAGGATTGCACGACGATCGCGGCCATCGTTATGCGCCCACATCTCGTGTGGGCCTTCTGCTTGACTTTGGCTGTCCTTGGCAGCGAGAAGCTTCTTGGTAAGAGAAGATGCAGGGAGAGGTTTTACCAAGGGGGTCAACAGCAGGAGCTCTTCTCCTGGGTGCATCGATGCTGTGAGCGGAATGAGTTTCTCCTTGTCTCGAATAATTGTTATCGAGTCGTCGTAGGCACGGAGAGATAATGCAAGGTGAGATGGGTGGAGTTGAGAAAGGAGAGAAATGCCCGGAGGGTTCAAAGCCTTTTCCCATGAGGTACACGTCGATTTGAGGTTGAGTACCCTTCTCAATGACGTGAATATTCTCTCCTTACTGACGATACCATTATCGTAGCCCAGCTTGAGACCCTTGATAGCTTCAAGCTGGACATCGTAGGCGCGACAAAGAAGGACAAGATCACAACCTGCCTCGACAGCCATAATAACTCCATTTTGGACACCGAGCTCATGACTGAGAGCCTCCATCTCTAGACATTCCGAAATTGCCACACCGTTGAACCCGAGCTCATCTCGTAGCAACTCGTCTACGACTTGCTCGGACAGACAAGCATGACTGACATTCATGGATGGGTTGGATATACCGCAGCCTCCAACGAACATGGCATCCAATTTCCCTGATGCAACAGCATTGCGGAATGGAACAAGAGCACTGATGCTCAACTCTTCGAGTGTTTGAGTAATGATAGGGACATCCAAATTTGAGCCCAGGAAGTTGAGATTTCCATAAGAAGGAAAATGCTTCCCGCAAGAGGCTATTCCCGCATCACGGATTCCTCTTAGGGCGGCAAGGCCATACTGAGAAACCTCTTGCGGGTCGTCTCCAGTGGCTCTTACTCCTAGTGGTTGATACCGGGCATTGTTCAGAACGTCAAGGACAGGACCCAACATGAGGTTGACACCACAAGCTGAGATCTCAGTTGCAGTAGCTTTAGTGACCTCATACGCTAGGTCGGCTCGTCCAGTAGCCGCAACCCCCATAGCGCTAGGGAACTGACAAACATAATCTTCATCGAAAAGACTGTTGACACCTCCATTCTCCTGATCAAGGGCGATGAGAAGAGGTTGCAAGTGACCAGCATTCTTAGCAATGGTCTGCAACTCTTGGACTAGTTCAGCTGTTTGCTGGGCAGCTTCGGAAAGTCAGTACTGTGAAATGACTTGGACAAGGCATATAATAGACTCACACTTTAAGTTTTTGGCAGTAAGAATGATGGATCCAAGGTGGTGATCCTCGATGAGGGTTCTGATCTGAGGAGTGACTTCAGTGCCATCCCAGCCCATGATGAGGATCTGCCCAATGGCACTGCAAGACCGGACCAGTTAGCATGATGGATTTACTTGACATGAATCCAATTGTCTCTAATTCTCCGAGATTCGGAGCCGACGGGTGGAGGGAGAGGAAGACGTGGTTGTCTGCATGGAGAGAGTGGACAGACTGGACGGACTGGACGGGTGGGTACGTACCGGTCGAGATCGTGCCATGATGGGTCAAGGTCGCTATTATCTGAATGGGCCATGATGGTTGGGCGGCGACGAGGCCTCGTCACATGATATTTCGGTCTTTTCTGATGGTGATGGCAATGTTCATCCCTCGATGGACCCGCGTGCTTGAGTCTGAGGTAACGATGCGATGCATTGGCATGGCTGTAGCCTTCTCGCGACGACGAGGACGATGCTGACCCGGGAGGGGCCATGGAATGGAATGGCTGTTGCCGAGCGCCTAAACCTCGGCCTAGTTGATTGGTGTATATTGATTGGTTGCTTGGGGGAGATAAGGGGAGGCGACACCGTACTTTACAGGTGATAAGTGGGGTTGTCTCCGGGCTGTCCTGCCTGTCCTAGCCTGGCCTGGTCCTTCCGTCAGTGGAGGTTGGGCAGTAGGTTGTTTCTTTATGGCTGCTGGACGCCCCCCATGAGTTAACGT
Source organism: Fusarium graminearum PH-1 (assembly GCF_000240135.3). Lineage (NCBI taxonomy): Eukaryota > Fungi > Ascomycota > Sordariomycetes > Hypocreales > Nectriaceae > Fusarium > Fusarium graminearum. The sequence goes on along the minus strand of NC_026475.1, from coordinate 2,019,963 downwards.
TACATGGAACAACAGCAACAAGGCAAGCCTCTGACCAGCGTCGAGTTTCACGTTGTGTCGAGTCAATAGAGACTGAACCAGGTAAGGATGAACACTGATTCTTGAGGCAAAATGGACGGATGCCACGATCTTTGTACTCCAAACCCACCCTAGTCTATCAACCTGCACAGCAACATACCCAAAGGGAACCTGACTATACCGTACCAGGTTGAGCATCTCCACACAGTCTCTGTTTGTGGTTGAAACCATGGCACCGTTTGCTCAAGTCGAACTTGCACGGTTACTGAATCGCAATGACGATATGACGATATGACAATGTGAATTTTTACCGTGCTATCAGGAAAACGTGGCCGAGAGCGGCGCCTTGATAGGGCTTTTCAGGTCTGGTGATGGAACCTCGGAGATACTAGTATAATACCATTCGCCCTCAGTTTTCAATATGAACTATTGTCCCTAGGGACTATCAAACAAAGACCCATACAGTCGAAAACAACAAGCCTGCTTTGAGATATCTGACCCTTCTCTATAGACAGACCACTCCTACAATCCTTCAATATGCCCATCGCAGTCTCGCCAACGTTGCCCAAGAATGGCCTCACCAAATTTACCAACTGTCGATTGCTGAAAGGCAACGATCTTGTCTGGGATGACCTTTGGGTCAGCTCTGTCAATGGCAAGATCGTCGACAGCCAGGCCTCCTTCTACGGTGGCCGTAATATGCCTGATAACACCATCGACCTTGGCGGACGTATTATTGCTCCAGGCTTCATCGAGTGCCAGCTCAACGGCGCCTTTGGGTTCAACTTCTCAACCCTACTCGATAACATGGCCGAATACGGCAAAAACATCCAAAAGGTCAATCGTCTACTGGTCAGGACAGGGGTCACCTCATACATACCAACCATCACAAGTCAGCGGCCGGAACTATACCAAAAGGTGCGTTTTATCTTGGTGGGGCCATTGTACATGAAGCTAATTACCAACAGACGCTTCCATACCTTGGCCCGTCTGGGGAACTGCGGATCCCCGGTCACGGAGCCGAGTCTCTCGGAGCTCATTGTGAAGGTCCTTTCTTGAGCCCTACCAAAAACGGAGTCCACAATGTCGATGTCCTTACCGAAGCTCACTCTATCGAGGACATTGAACGATGCTATGGTCGAGAGAACATGGTTCCTCGCCCTGATGGTTCTCCAATCCCCATCAAGATGATTACAGCAGCACCAGAACGCGGGCAGATGATGAACCTGATCCCGGAGATCACATCAAGAGACATCATCTACTCTGTCGGCCACACCGAAGCAACATACGAAGAGACATCTCAGGCCGTTGGTAAGGGTGCTACAATGATTACGCACCTCTTCAATGCCATGCGTCCCCTTCACCATAGAAACCCAGGAGTTTTTGGAGTCCTGGGTAAGGCTGAGAGCTTGCCGCGACCGTACTTCGGCATCATCTCTGATGGAATTCACCTACACCCCACAACCATCAAAATCGCCTACAGTGCTCATCCAGATGGCTTCATTCTGGTCACAGATGCGATGCATCTTGTAGGTCTTCCTGATGGGGCTTATCCTTGGACGAATGGGGAGAACACATCCAATATCGTCAAACGTGGTTCCAAGCTTCTCCTTGAGAATTCCGACACCATTGCCGGAAGGTGAGTGCCAAGTCGTCTTTTGAAAACTTTATAGCTAATTTTTTAAAGCTCGATTACCCTGCTTGAGTGCGTCAACAATTTCATGAAATGGACTGGAGCTAGCATCCCCCAGGCTCTTGGGGCGGTGACATCAACACCTGCAGCTATGCTTGGCTTACAGGGGGTCAAAGGTACGCTAGAATCGGGTGCCGATGCAGATCTGGTGATTCTATCAGACGGGTATGGAGGTCAGGACGAGGTTGGAGGATCAAGCGAAGTTCTTGTATTGGACGAAGTGTGGAAGTTTGGTGAGAGTGTGTTTGCCTCTGCCACGGAAAGTAAGCTGAAGTGAGTGATGCTGGTTGGTGCTCAGTGGCGTTATTGCTTTTTTTCCTTTTGACAAGAATAAGACCAAGACTGCATTACGAGGCAGATTAGAGAGTGCTCAGCGTTAGAAAGGGTTCTGGTCTGATTAGTAAAACATACATTTAGCATTGGTCAAAGGCATTGCATCAATAGACATGGTTCATTCCGCCTGGTATACAATATCTTATTGAGTCTGGTCTTGGAGACAGATCGTGTTTTGTTCCATCAAGATGCCTATTGGCGATGGCAAATAACGCCATAAAAGCCTCCTTCCCGTGTAGTCCCTTATTTTTAGCAGATAAAAGGTGTTCGAGGGGTCTAGCTCTATCATCCTTCACATGGAGCTCTCCGTCGGTCAATTGTTGGAGCGAGTGCCAATCAACGATCAGAGTCCATCGACGAGGACAGGAAGGGTCTCGGAAAAGTTGGCAACTGAAAGCATAAGAGACGAAATTATCAAATCAGCCTAGGCTGTCTTAGAGCAGACTCTCGAGCTGTCTATTTTTGTACCCCGAAGCATTGAGGTCATCTTTTCTGTTGACCTCGGGCTTTTGAAAGGGTCAGCCAGCCCAGTGGGTCTCTCCCCACAATGCTACCAGAAACGCTACGGGCTAGACTGCGCTACAGAGGTCGGGCCAACCTCCACTGTCTCCGCCTCCGCTCGCCTACTATGGACTCGAACTACTTCCCTATCTTTACTTCTGCTCTCACTCTGACTGACCTCAGAGCAACCAACTTCGTCTGCTCGCCCGTCGCTTCATCTCCCTCTATCTTGGCACTCGGCGCTGTACCGGGGAAATAGAACCGCCATCGCTGGTTCGTCGCCAGCTTGTTCTAATCGGACTGCGCCGTTACACATAGGTACTTGCGCGATCACGTTGTGTTGCTGTTCCATTCCCCCCGCCGCGCGCACTTGATCCAATGAGGCGTTGACGGTTCCTTTCAACTGAACAATGCCATGTCCACCTACAACTCAATGTCGGGGCTGCCTACTGGCGCCTCCCGCAGAGAAGCGATGGCGATGAATTTTGGATCGGCCCATTCAACGAGCATGAGCATGGACGTCTTTGACCAGGACATTACTTTTGATGAGTCGCTGCTGTACGTTTCGCTTGTTACTGACTGCATCGCACTTGCGACGCGCGCGCAACGCAACCTTGCTTGCTCGAAGCTGACATTGGATCTACAGCGATGGGGCTGCACTGCAGACTCTGCCCTTCGGCAGTTCGTACGACTTGGATACCTTTTCCTCAACTTTTGAGGATCCCTTCTCATATTCGACTCGACAATTCGAGCCTCCGCAGATTCAAGATGCCCTGCACGAAGAATCCTCACCCCAAGAGCCTGATAACAAGCTTCTTGGCTTCTCTGCTCCAGTCGCGAGCGCCACTATTGTCAACGAGAACACCCAGTTTGTCGAAGTCGGCATGACTGCTGAACTTTACGGCATGTTCTTCGTAGCCGAGGATGTATTCGGAGGAGAATCAACAGGAAGGCCGCTGGAATTGACCTGTTACCGCCGTAACCTATGGCAATGCTCGGGACAGATTACCCTGCCTCGGGTAATCAGGAACATCGTGGATGAACAGGGACAGCACATCCAAATATTTGAGCTACTTGCTTCCATCGCCGCCTTCGAATCGATCGAAGGGAAGGCAACTGAAATTATATCTATACCTTGGAAGAATGCCAACCCACATGGAAGCGATGATTCAAAGTCCGTTACAGCACCACCAACTATCACGTTGGATATCGCAGCAGGCCAGGAGCTCGACGCGCATCGCATCTCTCTACCTATATCCTGGAAACGCCTTCAGTTTAAGCATGCCACAGCCAACAACGGCCGAAGAAAGGGCCTGCAACAACACTACGTGGTTAAAATAGGCCTTTTGGGTAAGACCCAGACCGGCGAACTTATTAAGATAGCAGATATACAATCCGGGCCAGTTATCGTCAGAGGCCGAAGTCCGCGGAACTTTGACAGTAGGAAAGACGTTCCTCTGACAGGTGACAAGAGGTTTGAGAGGAGAAGCACGTCGACATCAAATCTTGACCATCCGACACTGAAACTGGAGCGGGAGAATTCACAAGGCTTTACTCAGCGATATCCTCCTGCCAATCTTCAGGTGAGTTCCGATTTCGCATATGTCAAGTGGGTGTACTAACATGAGCAGCCGAATGACTGGTCGACCCCTCTATCTCAACCACTGCCCAGTCCTCAACCAGGTGCTAGCCCCCACCCGGCAAAGAGGGTTGCCTTATCGCCTACCATGGGCAGGCCCCCGATACCAGCCTGGTCTAGCGACTCCAACAGCTCTGCAAAAGCTGCAAATGCACATCATAAAAACTCAATTCCACGACAGAACCCCTCTCTACCAATTAGCTTATCGCTGTCCGAGGACGAGAGAAGTCCCAATCGCTCGAGTGCCGAGCTGCATAGTCCCAACTCGGGCAAGGGTTATACCACATCGGGGGCGAATCGAGAAAACAGTCCTGCGGACGAGGGCGCCGATCCCTTGTACGAATACTTTCCACTGACTGTGGATGACTGGTACGTTGCACTTCCATGTTTCCTCTGTCCGCTTTGAGACGTTACTAAACCCTCGACCAGGATGCCGCCTGTGGATGCTGTGTATCGGCCGCACGTGGTTCATCACACGATCATGCCACCTGAGATGAAGGCACAACAGCTCAAGAGCAAGGCCAAACGGTATTTTGCATCAGACTGATTGGTATAATATATGTAGTTGGTGTTGATGAATTATGAATTGTTGGAAAAGCATCATGCCCATATACTATATATTTATTGGCACTTGGTTTTGGGGAGTCTGTTTTGGGAATATTTTCATGGGCGAGAATCTAGGTCTCAGTGGAGGATGGGCTTATCTTGGGGTTATTGGATGAGTTGTATCGACACCTTAGAATTTCAATACAACAACTAGTTGTGTATTGTTCTAGTTGGTTCTGTTTCGCACTACAAATTCGATGTTAGCAGCGAGCAAGCCTTTCGGCTTGATGTAACTACAGACCAGACGGAAATATTAGTGCGCTCTTAGGCTAAGAACTCACTAAAGCTGATCTAATATTTATATTGAATACTCTAATCAGCACCGTTTTTATGCGGCCTGCATGGTAGGCCCGTATTAAGGTCATTTCTTTGGATTTACTTATATCGATACATTCTGACAATCTCCCATCTCTACTGCGCAACCTTCCTCCTCGATTCATATTCCTACTTCTCTCCATTTAGTGAGCTCCAACAGTGTTCATTCTATTCTTCAATTCGGGGCTAGGTGTCAATCTGCCGTTCAGGCTTGGCTCAGGGATACGTGAGGCCATGCGATCCGGAATTAGATCAGGAGAAGGAGACCGCATCGTCTTTTTCATTGGCGGTTGAAGAAGTAAATCAGAGGCAACTTGTTCGGGGGACATGGCGACCGCGCTATCGATCATATCGACCTTTGTCTTAGGAACGTCGGTCTGGACTTCAAGATTCGGTGTAAGTCTGCGGTTCAAGTTTGGTTCAGGGATGCGCGATGCCATGCGATCCGGCAACAGGTCAGGTGAAGGTGTTCTCATAGAGTAGTCACCCATGGGTGTTGCGCGCAAAAGGTGCGAAGCGATAGGTTCAGGAGCGATGATGACAGGGCTCTGGGTTCTATGGATCTTGGTTTCGGGGATGGCGACGTTGCCAGTTCGTACTTTTGAGGGGAGAATCTGCTCGAATCCCTGCTCACGAGCAACTTTCTCAATGCTCTTGAAGTACTGTTTAAATGTTAGTTATATTTCGTTTAGCAAAGGTGATGGGTACTTGCCTTGACTGTCTTGACCTGAAGCTCTAATGTGGCGTCCTCATCGACGACAATCATAGGGTGTGGGTGCATTTGCAGACATGATAGTGACCACATGTGGTTGACGCCCTGTTCGACGCACTTTTGTAGCGCAAGGGCCTTGCGGGCTCCCAGGATAATGACAACGACCTCTTTCGCTTCAAGGACAGTTTGGACGCCGACAGTCAATGCCATCCTTGGCACTTTGCTTACATCGTTGTCGAAGAAGCGAGAGTTGGAGAGGATGGTGTCGTAGGCTAGCGTCTTGACCCTGGTGCGGCTGGCAAGACTGGATCCAGGTTCGTTGAAAGCAATATGGCCATCTTCACCAATACCAGCCAGGAACAGATCGATGCCACCGACGGCCTTGATAGCCTCCTCGTACGCATCACACTCAGCCTCGGGGCTGGCAGCGTTGCCATTGAGGATGTGTACGTTGGAAGGATGGATGTTGACGTGAGAGAAGAAGTGCTTCCACATGAATGAATGATATGAGTTGGGGTCGTCTCGAGGAAGTCCGACGTATTCGTCCATGTTGAAAGTGACTACATTTTCGAACGAGACCTGATATAGTTAGATAATGTTTCTGATACGGGACAATGAAGAACATACTTGTCCAGCCTTGTAACTGCGCACGAGCTCATTGTATACGCCGATAGGACTAGAGCCTGTGGGCAATCCTAGGATAAAGGGATGCTCAGGTGTAGGGTGGAAGGCATTGATGCGCTCCACAACGTAATTGGCGACATACTTGCACGCCTCAGTCTCGTCGTCACGGATGATCAGACGCATGTTGTAAGATAAGGTATAAGTAGTGAAGTAGTCAGTGTTGTTGAATTGCAAGGTGGGATAATGGGTGTGTAGAGCTTTGAAGAAGTGAAGTCATTCACTGTAAATTAGGAGGAAACAGTTGCTTATGAGGGACAGGACATCAGAAAGGCATGGACAATCAACTACCGGGAAAGAGTAACTGGCCCGGTGATTGCATCATGGTAGCAGCTACGAGATCGGGCAGCACCTTTGAGTCCCATAGGTTGTCAGTCAACCAACCAGCAAGTAGCGTGGAGCAAGCGACTTCGCTCAGTGGCCATGTAAGGTATGATAGAGTCACAACGCATTGTCTTAAATCATGATAGAGGGATGAAACGTTTACTGTAGATAGCAGATCAAATTTCGCACACTGTCGTGAGGCTCGCACTGTGATGATAGTGACGCTGTCGTCAAGGTTGCTTTGGGTGGGAGCGGTTATTGGCCAAGTGCCAAGTTACAGAAGCTTCTGCAAAGATTGCGGGTTAAAGACGGATATAAAAAATGACAGGCAGTAACCGGCATTAGCTCCGATGCAAGGTAGCGTTGAGATGGATGTTATCAGATCAAGGATCCCTGGTATCATGACATGGAAGTTTATGGTTGTAGGATTAGTCTAGAAGCTTATGGTGCTCCTTGCCCCCAATGACACATGATCATCAAATCCGAGGTTGTTCAGGTTGTTGTATGGATGCAAAGTAAACGTTCTTGTCCAAGGTTACTACTACAGGTACAGGGTCCAGGGTAATGGTAGAGATGCACCGAAGAAGGGCAGACTGTTTCAAATTGCGCACTTTCGGCGATACCATGCAATAGGTAGGATGATTTTAACTGGGTAATGATATGCGCGCGTGTAACAAGAGAAAAGAAGAGGGTCAAGGTAACATGAGAAAAAAGTGAAGATGCAATAGATGGGATGACCTAAGGAACAAACCCTTCCTTCCATGGATGCCGCTTCCACTTGGGACTAACATTTTTATGGGGAGCTGCAGTGCTAGTGGTGCACTAACAATTGCCCAAAACGTACTGTAATTCCCTGGCTTTAGTAGCGGTGGATGGTGGAACTACACCCACTTTCTCACGGGGCACTCACACGCAACGTTACAACTCCCCCCATTTGGAAGAGATCCTCCAGTCCAGTTGAGACGAGAGCGAGAGTCTGACCTGACCCAACAACAACCTGACCTGCAAGGCTTCAATGTCAATAACAAATTTCAGGCGTGCGCAGTGACCTGTAGCGTCTAGCCTTAGTGCATTTGCCTCTCGGTGGCGGTTGTCGCGTGTCGCCAGTCGGGCGTGTCTTGTGGTGCGACGTTGAATCCAATCCTCATCAATAATCAACCCCCAAAGTACCTCTTTTTCTTCTCCTTTAGTAGTTGACGTATTGGATGTGATATGCCACCTTACTTTTGTTGACTTGCATTGCCTTGACTTTGGGACTGTCACAGCTCACTCTGAAACAATAACTCAATCAGACTCGACTTGACTCTTGCAACGTTCGTCGAGTCTTTCTCTACTACCTCCCTCCTACTCCGCTCCCTCCCAAGTCAAAGTCCCTTCTGGCATGTCCCATCAGAGGTGGCCCGTTTCCTTTCCCCATCCTCGTATCCTTCCTCCCAACTTAGATCTCGCCTCTCTTACCGATCCAGGACTTGTGCCTGTCCATCAGACACTCTCTCCACCTGCTAGTAGTAGTAGGTTCATTGGGGCGTAAGATTCTCACTCTCACCCTCACCCTCATCCTCACCTTGAATCCTCACTCGTCCCATTTGTCCACTAGACATCAAAGTCCGCTCCAGCCTCCTTTCTTTCGGGACTATTTACTTTCCATCGTGCCCATGATCACCGGGCTCTCATCTCCTCTCTTTCGTCACTATCTTTCATAACCCCCACTCCTTTATTCACAATGTCGACCTTTCAAAAGAAGCTCTTGGCAGCCATCATCAAGAGCCTCCTTCGAGGAAAATCACTAGTTCAGTCCCTCTTGGCTTACTGGAGTAGCTCGTTGGGTCATGATACATCCAGCAAACCTCGAGTTGGTAACACACCGCGCAGGTCTATCCAAGAATTTCTCAAAGAGGCTGAAACTCTGTTTCTTGACCCCATCGGCCAAGATAGTCTCCAGCAACTATCCCGCAACTTGCGGAAGCAACTCCTACAACGACTCGAAGCCGACATGGAATGTATGCTGCCGTCGTACAGTCACCAGTTGCCAAGAGGCACAGAAGTCGGACGTTTTGTAGCTTTGGACGTTGGCGGTTCGACCCTCAGAGTAGCATTGGTGGAACTTTGTGGCCGCATGTCCAATATCGGGGAGGAGTCTAAGATTGCCAGCATGCGCAACTTTCGCATCACTCCTGATATCAAGGCTTTAGAGGGAATGGCCTTCTTTGACTGGATGGCCGAGAAGATACTGGAAACTCTTTCAGAAGAGCTAGAGCAAGATGGTAGATCTGACGGGCCTCTGCCTATGTCCATGGCATGGAGTTTCCCCATCGAGTATGTATATCCATCCATGTTCACGCTTACATATAGAGCTAACCTCTTCCCCAGGCAAACATCACTGGCTGGTGGCAAGTTGCAAGGCATGGGCAAGGGCTTTTGTGCATGCGACGGCTTGTTAGGTTGGGACCTCGGAGATATTGTCCGAACAGCCTGTCTGAACCGCGGTCTCAACGTAGAGCTTCGAGCTATTGTCAATGATTCGAGTGCGTGCTTACTATCAGAGTCGTATAACCACCCCACAACACGATTCGGTCTCATCCTAGGCACCGGCGTCAACCTTGCTGCCTACCTTCCTGTATCCGCCATTGGACGGGTTAAATTTGGTCAGCGGCCTCCTCAATGGTTTGAGAAAGCGACGCACGTCATTATCAACAGTGAGATCAGCATGATGGGACGCGATATTTTGCCCTTGACGAGATGGGACCGGCAGTTGCTGGCAAACCACGCTCGGCCCGAGTTCCAGCCTCTAGAGCATATGGTCAGCGGCATGTATCTGGGCGAGATTTGCAGGCTTGCGCTTGTTGAGGCTATCGAGACAACAGGAGCCTTTGGAGGTGTTGTTCCTGCTTCGTTGCAGAAGCCTTACTCCTTCTCGACTGAGACGCTTTCTATTATCGAAAAGTGAGTTTGATCACTCCGTTGATTACGACGGGACACTAATGATGAACAGGGACACAACTTCTGGTCTTGAAGAAGCACGCAAGCAGTTCTCTTCCTGCCACCCAGCAAAGCATGCTCCCACAACCGCCGATATGGAATTGCTCAAGCAACTAGCCGGTTTCATCTCCAAGCGTTCAAGCGCACTCGTCGCTACGGGAGTCCATGCCTTCTGGAACCTACGCATTGAAAGCCAAAACAACTTTGTCCAAACTATGTCAACAGAGTCTCCCGAGCGGGAAAGCGCAGAAGCAGATCGGGATCTGGCCGAGACAACGGTTGCCTACAATGGCGGTGTCATCGAGAGCTACCCAGGCTATCTCGACAGCTGCCAGTCATATCTGGACGAACTGGTCGCTGGCGACAAGAGAGAAAAGTCCGGAAACCGAACGATAAAGCTTGTATCGGCAAAGGAGAGCTCGTTGATGGGAGCAGCTGTGGCGTTGGCTTCTTTGGAGGAGGTTGTTGAGGGGCCATTGGGTGTGGTGGGCTAAATATAGGAAAGGGCACGCTAATAATGATTCGCTAAAGCATAGGCACCGGTGTTTGGAGTTATGATTGCTTTTCGGGAGGAAAACATGCTTTGTTGGCCAGGCTCATGTACGTATCCGTGGGCACTGAGTGCTGGCGTACGATGATGGGCGGCTGGATATACGGAAATACCATAGTAATGAAGAAGTACAGAGTGCACAGCGTTTCGGTCTGAACGTATTAACATTCATCTTGATTCACTGGAGTTTTTGTCTGAACATTTGGAGTAGAATGTTTCCAGTTCGTCTCGCTCAGATGGAAGAGAAGGTATCATAAGAAGATGAATATTCATCCCCTTTCAGACCATCCCTTTATTATCATTCACAATTCAACGTTGATGGCGTAAACTGTTGCATGTATAGATACGCGAGGGTCAATGCAAATTTAGTGGCATCACAAGTTCCCACACTGTTTATGAATCACGTGGTCGCGCGTTGAGTGGGTGGCGCGTCGACGGACAGGGAAGCTTCCATGACAAAGGCCTGCCTTCCTGTCTACCTTCAGGCACCCCACGATACTCGCAATTGCTGCTAATACCACCATTAAATCGCCAAACTTGTTCTTCGAATTCCTACCTCGACTCCATGTTATAATCATAGAGTCTTAGTTTCCCTTAACTTTGTACCCTTTTATCTCTTCTTTTTGTACTTCGCACGCACGACATGGCTGGCGTATTTGCGGAATGCGCCATCGCGTTTGTCACGAGTACTGAACTCGCTCCAAAGTTGATCGGAGAGGTATGTTTAGAATTTTAGGTAACTTACAAGATGTGGGCAAGCTAACGTTTTGAAAGTTATCGACAATTTTGGAAGACAATGGTGCTACCATCTGCGAACCCCGACGCGATGGCTCGCTGCCTATTGAAAAAGTTACACACATCATCTCCAACACAATCGACTTTCCACAATTTACCGAGGCGCAAGCCATTATGATTCCTGTAGTCACAACACAGTGGATCACTCACTCCATCGCTCGTCGAAAGCAGTCCCAAATCAGACCCTTCTCGCCCGACCCGAGGATGATATTCTCAGAGGTTGTCGTTACTTGCGCTGATCTGCCAGAGACGGATAAAGAATGTATTGCGGGGGCTGTCATGGCCTTGGGTGGGCAAGAATCCAAGGATGCAACCCGCATGACTACGCACATATGTGCGTTGTCAATGGACCATCCAAAGCTCCAAACTGCTCTTCAAAAGGGATGGAAAGGCAAGGTTGTCTTGCCACATTGGTAGGTTCTACACACAACTAACCAGCCAAACAATAATCACTGACACTGCCTAGGTTCGATGATTGTTTCAAGCTCGGAAAGCGTATCGACGAAGGTCCATATGTCCTGCCCGACCCTGAGATTCTTAAGAAGTCTCCCGAAGACGATGTTAAAATCCCGACAAACGAGAACCTATTAGGAGCAACATCACATGCGCCATCATACCTGCCTTTGCCCCCCGACAGTGATGTAGCTCGCCCTCCTGTGACCATTTTCCAGGATCGCCGCGTCATGCTCTCTAAGGACCTGAGCCTTACCGAGAGATTATCGAAGGTTATTCAGGAGATCATCATAAACGGAGGCGGAAAGGTGGTAGATGAGGTCGAGGACTGCGACACCTTCATCTGCCAGTACCGTGACGGGCCCCAATATGTCAGAGCAGCGCAATCCTGCAAGGAAGTTGGCAACCTGGCCTGGCTTTTCTGGCTTATCGTTCACAACGACTGGACATCGCCTCTCAGACGACTGCTACATTATCCCATTCCCAGAGACGGTATCCCAGGCTTTAAGGAACTTCGAATTACTGTTTCAAATTACGGCGGGGAGGCACGAATTTACCTGGAGAATCTTATTAGAGCGTGTGGGGCCGAGTTCACCAAGACGATGAAGTCGGAAAACACCCATCTCATCACCGCACGCGATACTAGCGAGAAATGCAAAGCGGCACCTGAATGGGGCATCCACGTTGTCAACCATCTTTGGATCGAGGAAAGCTATGCCAAATGCGAGATAACACCCGTCAGCACCAAGAAGTACACTCATTTCCCTCCTCGAACCAATCTTGGGGAAATAATTGGTCAAACATTCTTTGACGAGTCACGGTTGCGGGACAAGTACTATCCTGGAGGCGAAGAAAAGATGTCGCCAGCAGCCAAGAGAAAGCGAAAGATTCTCGAAGCTGCAGAACAAAATGCATACCCGCGAGGCCCAGCAGAGGGTGTTGTAATTGGTCAAGCCGACAGTGAAGATGTCGAGATGGAAGATGTCGAAGAAGAGAGTGAGAAACCCACGAAGAAAAAGGCCGCCACCAAGGCATCTTCCGTGGCAACTCCTATTCGATCACGGCATGCAGGAAAGGAGAATGACACGCCGTCGGTGATCTCTACAGGTGGTCGCAGTGCTAAAGCCAAAGCACAGGCAGCTTTGCTTGGCCTAAGCGACGACATTGCGCTGTACGAAAAAGAGAGGAAGAGGAATGCCAAAGGAGGCAGCGCAATCTGGGGCGGTAAACGGGCTGCGGATCAGGCCGAGAAAGACATCACAAAGACAAAGAGTGCAACTCCTGAAGCTGAAGAAGATGCAACGACGGCCAAGCGACCTGCAAAGAAGGCAAAGCCGACACTTCCTGGCGTTACAATGCGAGTTATCCTGACAGCGTTCAATCGATGGGTCGGAGACAAGGCCAAGGAAGATCGGGACCGAGTAAGTAGGCGCGAGCCATTATCTATATATATATTCTAACCCGATTTATAGAAAAAACTACGAGAAATGGGTATTCAGATTGTTGGAGAGGGCCAACCCTGCGACTATCTGGCAGCGCCCAACGTCGTCCGCACTGTCAAATTCTTGTGCGCCCTTTCACGTGGACCAAGTGTCATCTCATCAGATTTCATCGAGCAAGCCCTGGATACGGGCAATCTGCCTGATGTAGAGGGCTTCATCCTCAAAGACAAGGATGCGGAGAAAAAGTATAAAATCGACCTCGAGAAATCGGTCGCCCGCGCCAGAGCAAACAGAGGCAAACTACTGCTCGGTGTCCCGATCTATTGCACAGAAAAGATCCGCAATGGTCCAGACAGTTACAGAGCTATTGCCGAGGCAAACGGTGCGATTTTCAAGATCTATCGAGCGCGAAGCGGAACAACAATTCGACCAACGACTGCCGAGGAAGAAGGCAATGCGCCTCCTGAGCCCGTCTACCTACTCAGTAGTGATGCGAGGGATGAGAAAGCTCTGTGGGATCGATTTCGAGAAATGGCGCGTGGAGGCAACATGGAACCGCGGGTCGTGGTGCCTGACTGGTTACTCGATGTTGCAATGGCTCAACAAGTACGGTTCGACGAGGATTTTCTCGTTGAGAAGTACTACGAGTTAGAGTAGTGCGGTCTAGTTTTTTTTAGTAGTTTTTTTTGGTGGCGTTTGAGAGGGTTATTGATAGCAGTGCCGAACTTGGGACTGGCAGTTGCTTTTTGTCTTGTGCCCGTGGCTCGTAAAAGAGACAGGCGCATGTGTACTTTACGTAGAGATGTGAAAATGGATTGAGAGCGATTAGAAGAATTTCACGCCTAATGAGTCGTCCTGGCCAAATATTTGGGCCTTGTTTCGTTTGACAAGGACATTGAGAGCTTTTAGTAGGACATCTGTGTCCATGCCGTGAATATCTGTACATCATTAGCAAAACGACGCCCAGACATGTCGAGGTTTAGCCTACCATTTCCTTTTGTGCCATCTCCTTCGACAAGCTCGTAGACTGTAAGGACACTGCCTTTTTGTCCAGACTCTTCAACATAGTTCTCGACAAGCTCAGCCCACTCCTCGGGCTTTCTCCAGTACAGAAAGACAACGTCGCCCGACGTTCCACCTCCGACATACTCTACACGTCCATCGGTGTGCATAAAGGACACGACATCCCGAATATCATCGAATTGCAGACGGCGATCGAGTTTGCGATTGACAAACAAATCCGAGTCGGCAGCTTCGGAGAGGGAGAGTCGGAAAATGCGGTTATGTCGGGCGTATGCGAGGATGAGATCGGCCCACTTGTTGTGCTGTGCGTGCAGCGTGGTGAGGTTTGTTTGGCGGGTGAAGAATGCTGGGAAGTGGTATTCCCGAGGAAACTTGAAGGTGTCGGCAGGGGCGCTTGTGGTGGTGGTAGCAGCCATTGTGAGAATATGGTTGGTGATGTTTAGGTTGGTGTTGAGACTTGGGGGTTGAAGGCGATGACGTGGGAGGGGTTCTAGGCTCTGTAGCATTAAGGAACAGGCCGCTAGACACGTGCATCATGGGTACCTGAGGCTCTCACAGGCCGTTTTATTCTCATGACAGCTAAAACCTACTAAGGTACATACTCACGACTTAATTGTGTAAGCCAATCCGCACCGATATGACTATTTATTCTATCGATGATTAAATCTTCGAATTTCCGTGATAATTGGAACCCGAGATATCGCAAACTTGCGACACTATCGTTGTGGGGGACCAGTGAGAGCTGATGTTTTGTAAAGGCTGGACGACCTGAAGGAGGAGATATCTCGGCTTATCTATTGCGGTAATTGTGAATGAGGCTCTTTTGCGTGACCTCCGAGGAGAAAAGGTTCCTGCAGGGAAGAAACGAGCTAGTGATTGTTTCCGTGGATATCTCTGTACTGATTGCTCACAAAAATAGCTCGGGTCAGTGTCGAGACTCGGGAGTTGTTATCAACCAACTGGCGATACGATACGATAATGTTCCAGAACATCAATTGCTCTACCAAATGCTAGTCTAGACTAGTATCCAAGAACAGATCAAGGACAAGTTGGAAGGATTCTCGTCTAATGGCTTCACCGAGACTTATATCAGTCGACAACCCACAAGACTTCACCGCACGCTATATATGGTGCCAACTTCGTTAGAAACCGGATCCTCTACCGAATAGACTATGAAAATCACCTTGTTCTATCTCATATCATATCATACGCTGTCGTGGTCTGTCCCGACGTACGACCCTTTGACCCCAAACTATGCTTCTCCGCGGAGAAGTCACCAAGATAGCACAGTCTCTGATTGGCCCCTTGACCACAGCGCCTCTCTCCTTATCAAGATCTGCCCTGCCAAATTGAGACGGGCACTGCAAATACGCCCGCGCTGTTTGGACAGGGCAGCGGAAATGCTTGTTACGCCACAGGCACGGGTACATGATTTCCGGAGATGTCAGTTCTTGATAGGGAGTAGGGAATCATGACACCTTGTGTCATGGAGTCTCGAGGACAGAGACCCTCTTTTGTAGCAGGGCTCTCGGCTCTTGAGGATAACTTATAACCACGGCAGACCTGGGAGTTTTGTGTTTGTCGTCTTTTTTTTCCTTCGAATGGTATTAATTTCTCCTAATATATCAAAAAGCAAAGATGACTGCAACGATACAAAAACGCATTGTCGTCGTTGGACTGGGCATGGTTGGCATTGCCTTTATGTAAGTCCATGTTTACGGTACTGACTGGCACATACAATACTAACACATATACAGAGAGAAACTGCTCAAATACGATGCCAAGTCAAAAGAATACACAATAACAGTAGTCGGAGAGGAACCATATCTTGCCTACAATCGAGTAGGACTCACAACTTTCTTCGAGCACCGCAAAGTCGAAGAGTTATACATGAACCCATCAGAATGGGTACGTTATCCCAACCACATCTACTTCAACTTTTATTAACATATCTTAAGTACCTAGAATCTGAAGCCTCATTAAATTACCATATCAATACAAAAGCCACACATATCGACACTGATAACAAGCTTATCGAATGTGCAAATGGCGAGAGTTACCCATACGACATCCTTGTTCTCGCTACAGGCTCAGAAGCTATCCTCCCTCGCACGTTGAAAGGATGGGATAGCAATGGAGTCTTTGTATACCGTACAATCGATGACTTGAACAAGCTTATCAAGTTCTCTGGTGACAAGCAGGGCACCAATGGCGTTGTCGTGGGTGGTGGTCTGCTCGGTCTGGAAGCCGCCAAGGCTATGCTGGATCTCGAATGCTACAACAAAATCGATCTTATTGAGAGATCTCCCTGGGTTTTGAGCAGACAGGTCGACGAGACGGCCGGCAAGATGGTGGCAGATCAGGTTCAACAACTTGGTGTGAACATCAACTTGGGCAAGGGTGTGTCCAGTTTGAAGACAGACGAAAACAATAACCTTACTGGAGTCGTCTTTGATGATGACTCGGAAGTTGATTGCTCGACGCTATGCTTTGCTATTGGTGTCAAGCCTAGAGATGACCTTGCAAGAGCAGCCAACCTTGAGGTTGGCCAACGAGGCGGTATTGTTGTCAACGACGACTTGAGGACAAGCATGCCAGACATCTACGCCATTGGAGAATGTGCTAGTTGGAGGGGCATGGCATACGGTCTCATCGGCCCTGGTGTTGCAATGGCCGAAGTCGTTGCCTTCAACCTTACCCAAGCCAAACTCCACAGCCCCCAAACCTTCAAGACTCCTGATATGAGCACCAAGCTCAAGCTGTTGGGAGTCAACGTCGCAAGTTTTGGTGACTGTTTCGCTGACCGCGATGGTCCCATTACCCTTCCTCGCAAATACGCAAAGAACCTGGTCAATGGAGACGCCAAGTCTCCCAAGTCTGTTCAGGCGCTCACATACAGAGATCCCTTCTCCAACGTCTACAAGAAATACATCTTTACCAAGGATGGAAAATATCTTCTCGGCGGTATGATGATTGGCGATGTTTGCGACTATGTTAAGCTTCTGCCCATGGTCAAGTCTCAAAAGGAACTTGACGTATCTCCCAGCGAGCTGATCCTTGGTGCTAAGAAGGGAGAGGAAGACTCCGATGATCTTGACGATGACGCTCAGGTGTGTTCATGCCACAACGTCACCAAAGGCGATATCGTTAAGGTTATCAAAGACGGCACGTGTAAGGATATTGCCAGTATCAAGAAATGCACAAAGGCCGGTACCGGTTGTGGCGGCTGCGTGCCTCTCGTCACCACCATCTTCAACAAGACCATGGCTTCGATGGGCCAAGAAGTTACAAACTATCTCTGTTCACACTTCAGCTACTCACGTGCCGACTTGTTCAACATTGTCATGGTCAAGCGCCTTAAGTCTATGAACGAGGTCATGCGTGAGGTTGGAAATGACAAGAACGCTGTTGGTTGTGAGTTGTGCAAGCCCGCAGTGGCCAGCATCATGGCTTCGCTGTGGAACAGACACGTTATGGACAAGACGACCCACGGTCTTCAGGACACAAACGACCGTTTCCTGGGTAACATCCAGCGTGATGGAACCTACTCTGTGGTGCCTCGTGTATCCGGTGGTGAAATCACTCCCGACAAACTTGTCGTCATAGGCGAGGTTGCTCAGAAGTATAACCTGTACACCAAGATCACAGGTGGACAGCGTATTGACTTGTTTGGTGCCCAGAAGCAGGATCTGCTGGACATCTGGGGTCAGCTTGTCGCTGGTGGTATGGAGTCTGGTCACGCTTATGCCAAGTCACTACGAACTGTCAAGAGTTGTGTAGGTTCTACATGGTGTCGATTCGGCCTCAGTGATAGTGTTGGTCTAGCTGTACGTCTGGAGGAGAGGTACAAGAGTATCCGAGCCCCTCACAAGATCAAAGGTGGTGTCAGTGGCTGTGTGCGCGAATGTGCTGAAGCTCAAAGCAAAGAGTATGCCACAATCCTCATTCCCCTATTTGTCAGTTTGCTAACAATATTCCCAGTTTCGGTTTGATCGCTACAGAAAAGGGATGGAACATCTTCGTTGGTGGTAACGGTGGTGCAAACCCCCGCCATGCCGAGCTACTAGCCAAGGACGTGCCTCCAACTGATGTCGTTACTATCTTGGACCGCTATCTTATGTTCTACATGCGCACAGCCGATAAGCTCCAGCGAACAGCACGCTGGATCGAGAACCTCCCCGGAGGCATCAAGTACCTCCAGGAGGTCATCCTTGAGGACAAGCTTGGCATTAATGCCTCACTTGAGGCTCAGATGGAAGAACTCGTTGATAGTTTCTTCGACGAGTGGGCCGAAGCCATCAAGACTCCTGCTATTGCGAACAAGTTCAAGCAGTTCGCCAACACAAGTGATACGACGCGCAACATGGAGCTTGAGGATGACCGTGGTCAAAAGAGACCTGCCTTCTGGCCTAATGATGCTGCGGCAAAGGATGATTTCCAGGGCCTCAAGGATAAGTGGTCCATGACGGCTTGGGAGCCCATCATTGAATCATCATACTTTGACGGTGCTGACGAGTTGCCCAATGGTATCTCTGCCACCATCAAGCGTGGCGACACTCAACTCGCCATCTGGCGTATCAAGGGTGTCTACTACGCTACTCAACAAATGTGCCCTCACAAACGTGCATTCATCCTATCGGACGGTCTCATCGGTCAAGAAGGTCACAAAACCGAACAAAATGGCGACAAGGCAGGCGCTGCACCTTGGGTCTCATGTCCTCACCACAAGCGCAACTTCGACCTTGAAAACGGTGCTTGCAAAACAGACGAGTCCATGTCCATCGCTACATTCCCTACTGAGGCTCGCCCGGACGGCATGCTGTACCTCAAGCTTCCCCCAGTGGACGAGCTCGACAGCGCCCTAGGCACCAAGAAGTGGATGGTGAAGAAGGGCGAGGCTGGTGAGGCACCGCTGGCTAAACTAGATAGCAAGATCAAGTTTGTGGGTATTCGTGGTAAGAAGCCATATGTTAAGCCTACTGGCCAGTCCAAGATGACTACCAAGCCGATGGATCTCATGATGGCATCCAATGGATGTGGAGGTGGTGCACCGGAGTGGTAAAAATGGTACAGATATAAACAAGGAGTTAGAGTAGACATTGTGGCGTTTGGGGCTTCATGCCAGGTGTATGGAATGTTTTGTAATGATGATCATATGAATCGATATATCGATACTTTCTTTGCTATTATAGAGGGATAAAATGAGATCCAAAGTTCATACAACAGGGCACGTACATAACGTATACCTCAAATACCAACCAACCATCCACTGCGATGAACATGACAGTGTTCGTGAGTGGGCGTTGGATTAAATTCTCAGTATCTGGACACAGAAACTTCTGCATTGTGCATCTATCTTTTGCTCGAAATTAAAAAGTGCAAAAGGGAAACTCCGGTACAGGGAATCGAACCCTGGGCTCCGCGGTACTGATCTCTCAAGTTATGAGAGCGCGAAATGTTAGCCACTACACCATACCGGATGAGTCGGCTGATGTTTGATGGAATTTTATGGTTGCTTCACAGCCCATGAAGCGTACGGGCACTGAGTTTAACTCCAAAGATCACCCCTCTACTCTTCAATATCATAAATCACCACTATGAATGCTCAATAACTGAATAATGTACGTTGAATAATAACAAGAAAATATCTTTGATGTCAAGTCACTCTGACACGATTCTCGCATACG
>NC_026475.1:1939609-2000090 GCF_000240135.3 Fusarium graminearum PH-1 | reverse complement strand
CGAAGAAAACCCAAATACCCATGTTCATAAAAAACTCATCTCGCCGAGGTCAGGACTGTGGATCCGACCTGCAATGAGATGATGCAAATAAGTCAATGAAAAATGACCGCTAGGTTTATGTCGCTCACAAAAGAGATAATAAGAAAGAACTCGCTTCTTGTCGTCTAACATCCGTCATCCTCGCATCCGTCGTCCTCGCATTCGTCAAGACTGCCGTATCCGGTATCTGAATCCATTCCCACCATGCTCTTGGTGATGATCAGACACCGGTTTACAACCTTTTCTCGCACATCCGAGGAAACGCCACACTTTTCTCCAGGGGCACCACCCATCCATAAACGAAGACCTCCAGACAGGCGCTCAAGAGAGGAGTTGAAAGTCTCGGCGGCAACCTTTTGCTTGTCGAGCTCTTCCATAAGCTGGAGAGCCGCGGTGCATCCGAGAAGAGACATTTGGGAGGCATTGCTGCGTGTCATGATTGAATCGATCATTCGTAGGCCCTGGTGGGTACTTCCGGGGGTGCATTCGACACGTCGGAGGTGGGCGATGGCCATGGCACAGCGGAGGGCGAGTCGGAAATCGGAGGCAGAGGTTTGGAAGCTGGAATCAACAACGCAGATGGAATTGCTCAAAAGGGCGTCGACTTTTTCGTTGCCCATGGACTGCAAGGCCGAGGCGATATTAGCGCCACGGGCCTTGTCAACCAGGACAGCGCGTGCCACGATGGCACGGGCCTGAGCGGTAGATCCGAGGGGTGCGATCTTGATGGAGAGTTCAATGTCTTCAGCCATGGTGCTGAGAGTCTCTTCATCTTTTTCCATCGTGGCGACCAAGGTCCGGTGCAGGATTTGAGTTGACCACCAGGCCGCGACAGCATCGAGAGGGGATCCAACAGCGGTGTCATCGACGACTGCGTCCATACCATCCATAGGGGCTGCAACGTTGTGGTCAGTTTCCGCATTGAAGGCAAGGTTGTGTGCGCGCTGGATAACATCGTCATTGAGCACTTCGTCGCAATCTTGCTCGACCAGCAAGGCAAGGTGCTGGGGAAGGTCGTCGTCGTGCTGCTCGGCGGATTCGCGGTGGAGTTGAGTGAGAAGACGGTTCGATTGACGGGCCTCGTTCCACTTCGCCCGGGCGAGCTTGGAAGCGATAATATTGCTTGCTCCAAGGTGGAGACGGTTTTGGCTGAGACCCCAGAGAAGGACACGAATGTGGAGGGCCTTGAGCATGAGCCTCGCGGGTGTGTCGGGGAGGGTACCAGAAGCAAGGAAAGTAAGAACAAGGCGACTCTTGTTGATCTCGACATCACCACCAGCCAACTGCGAGTCGATGGCAATACTCCAGGCTTGTACTCGGGCAGTTTCCTGCTCCTGTGTCAGCCCAGTGAGGGCTTGATAACCGTGGATCCCAATGGCATTGCGAAGGCTGAGTTTGAGAGTCTTCAGAACAAGAGCTGCGGCCTCGAGGGAAGAAGTTGTGGCGAGGAACCCACACCGTTTGGATAGCAGTGAGCCAGGCCTGTCGGCGAACATGGATCGGTGACGCGAGTGATGGTGCAGCCTGGAGAACACCCGCTTGTGGTTTCTTGTGCTTTGGCTGAGCTTGTGAGAAAAGAGAAGGGACAAACACCCAGAGGAATGTTCCGAGCAAAAGAATGACTCGGAGGGAAGTGTGGAGATGATAACCTCCAACACTCAAGTCAAGGCTGGACGATGCAGTCTTGAGAAGTTGCATAGGTAGAGCATACAGACCACGGCCTTCGGGCTTTTCGTTGGTGGTCTCATCCTCGCGAACTGCCTCCAAGATCATGAGACCAGCCAATGATCCGACCATCAGTTTACCAAAGTAAGGACCGGCGTTGTTCCACCTATTTTGCTGTATTTGTTGCTGCTGTTGAATCTGTTGCTGTCGAATGAGTGCAGGGTTGCCACCTCTAAATTGTTGTTGAGGGACGGGATATGGTTGACCTGCGGCCATCTGTGCTGAAAGTATTCTCTTCATGTCCTCGGGAACCTGGATCATACCACCGGGCTGCGCGTTACCGTCTTGTGGTCCTTGCATAGGCGAGTTACCGAATTGTTGAGCGTCTTGAGCATACTGAATGGGCGTGGGCGGTTGCTGGAGAGGGCTAATTGTCCCGTTCATAGCACCAGCCATGAACAACTTCTCAAAGGCAGCAATCCGGGCTTGCATGGCGCCGTTTTCATCAAGTAATCGATTGTTTCGTTTCTCCAGATGCCGAATGTACTCAGTCGCTTTACTCAAAACCTGCTCATCGATCAGCATTTATTACCTCATTAGAAGAGCACAACGTACGGTAGCCTTGTTCAGTTTATGGGCTGGAGTCAAACCATGAAGCTCCTCGCGGTCCTCGGTGGTGTCCTCGCCCCGGGCGCTCTTGGTCATGATACGAAGACTAGGAACGCTGTCCCTTAAAGCTGCTATCTTGTCGTTCAGGTTGGTTCGGTATCGCTTCTCGATCATGTTGTGAGCGGTTTTCTTCACTGGTTGATCACCATCATCTTCATCGTCGTCATCTTCAGGGTCGGCGGAAGACTTGCGCTTTCGGGACGCTTTCGAGGATCCATCAGCAGGGTCTGGCGACGAGAGGAGACCTCTTCTGGTGTGCTCGCCGTTTGCTGAGTCAGGACTGGAGGCGCTCTTGGGAGAGTGATATTGGAGATGAGGCGGCATGGCGATGTTGCGTAGCTTCTCCTGCAGCGCAGGAGTAAGATGGCTAATAATTGGGGGCTGCTGAAGAGCGAGGTTGTCTGGGAAGTTGCCTTGTGCCAGCGACGGTCCAGAAGCGGCGTAGAGGGACTCGGGGCTGAAGGTGGTTGCCGAAAGGCCGTCGACTCCGGTAGAGACAGGCAGCTGTTGAGGGTTCTGCTGATCCTGACCAAGATTGAACCAAGAGGGTTGGTAGTTGGTTTGGGCGGGAGGAGCACTGCTGGAAGGATCGTACGAGTCGTAAGGGGGTGTACCGGTGAACTGCCATGCAGCGTCGTAGTATTGCTGCTGGGTCTGGGGACGGGAAGAAGAATCGTTGGGCAGGGAGGCTGAGGAGGGGTCGGATTTTACACCGGAGCCATCGTCAACAAAGCCCAGGTTGGGATCCTGCAGACCATAAAGACCGTTGTCCTGGTCAGCCATATCAGAGAAGCGAGAGCCAGGCATGATGGGCCAGCACCATGCAGTCGCGATGGGCTGATTGATTAACCCAGCAGTTGGGGTGACCCCGAAAGAGTCGCCGTGAGAGAGCGAGGCCTTTCGGGAAGACGACGACTTTGGCCGGCGACAGTACAAGGATTTGAATGGACTGCCAGCTGACTATTGCTGCAGTTTGATTGAATTGGACCTCTATACCCGGCGCGATCTATTTGATACAGTCTCGGCCGAGGCGTGGACTTGTGCCGCGATCGCGACAATTACAGTGAGTGAGAGCCTGAGCAGCTGAATGAGGGTCAGGGTCAGTCAGTGATTGATGAATCGGATCGACAGGCCTCTCTGTTCTAGCCTGTTGCTAAGATGCTGGATCGGTCGGTAGAATGGTCGATGGGTGAGGGCGTGCTGCTGCTGCCACTGCTACTGCAACTGATAGTGCAACTCAAGAGAGCAGGATGATGGTTGTCTCAATCGTGCAATGATCGAATGATTGAGCGGGTGCTGCCGAAGGTTTGACAGGTGAGAAGAGGTTAAGGATAAGGAAAGTACAGGGGTTCAACAGTAAGAGCAAGGAAAGAGCAGCGCGGTCTCGCGATTGTGGTTCGACTGGCAAGCAATGGCAGATATTTTGCTGGTGAAAAGAACAGGCAATTTGAGCAAAGGTTCGGAGACGAGCGATGGATGCAAGGAATTCGGTTTGAGGAGAGGGCGGGAAATCGTACGATGGTAACCGGGTATCAGCCCAGTGACGCCCAGTCGAGTCCGGGCTTGGCCAAGCTCGTTCTTCCAAAGAAAAATAACGGATCCCATCAAAAAGCTACCTGGAGAGGAGAGAGAGCTAATAACAAGCGAGTGACGAATTCCCGCTGGTCCCCACCCGAAACCGAAGCCAACTTCGCCTATTGATGCTGTTGGCTCTGCTGTAATACAGTGTGTAGAGGGTTATTCCGTCTATTGATTGTGGCGGCCCAGTCCACTAACTGAGACACTCCATGTCCCCAGAGGAGGGGGCGCTAGGGGGCAACACGGGGGGTTTATAGCCTAGATCTAACTGAACAGTCTGAACTGTTACCCCTCTCCTACCAATTTTAACTTTTTGGTGCACTTTTCGTCTCAGATGATCGATCCCTGCACTGTGTACCTGTCACTTAGTAGTAGGAACTAAGGAACTTATTCAACTCTATTAAATCAACTGGAATGAATTGATCCTTGCCTGCCGACGAAAAGGGGACCAGGAGCCTGGTCTGTTTGTTCGCCGTCTTTCAGCAAAGCAATTATCGATAATTGATATGAAGTCATGATTCAATACTTTCTCAACCCATCAACCCTGCTCACAATATCAAGTCAAGAGAAACAAAACAAAACCCTGGTAGCTCCCAAAAGTGTCTCGGGTCGGCCACGCGAGTCTGATCCCACACACTCATCACCCCAGTGTTCTGGACGAAAACATATACATTCCAGACGGCGATAGACTCATCTAAGCGACGGGAACCCGGCATTTTGGGTGCCGTTGGACTTCGGGCATATCACAGCTGCCAATGACTGACTCTAGAAGCCTGACTCTGCTTGAAAATCAGTTCATCTTGTCGTGAATCTACCGTCTTGTGCAACCATCGCCGGCAAACTGCATCTGTATCAACGGATAGCAGCAGAGCTGAACAAGAAAAGTAATGCAATCTGACCCGTCTCATACTCGTTTCCGTATCCTGCTTAGCTGCAAATATCTCAGCTGCCCTACTGTTAATCAGGCACCGCCACTGCGAACTATTCCCAGGTCGCCCCACCGCCACGAAATGATCCATCACAGCTTCTTTTCAGCTCTCCGATACCCTCAGACCGTTAACTGAATTCTCCTGATTTTATTCTGTAAGAGGTTAAAATCAGAGGATCCATCTCGAAGATCAAACTCACTTCAGTCGTTAGTTTCAACGCTTAGTGCTTTCCCGCCATGACATTGCATAAAATGGCTTGTTTGGTCCCGATTAGCGATCACTCATAAACGATCAAGGCGTCGTAAAACTAAACATCCCAGGAACATCTACGGATATACTAAACATCTGTTCAATCTAGACCAAATTCGTATTGTGAAGAAATAATTTGATATACAAAAAAAAGGTCTTGGCAAATAAAGTTGCTTGGTCCTTGCGGCCGTGATAATACGTCCCTGCGAGCCCCCGTAGGCCAGCTCTAAACTAAACATAAGGCATTGAGCCAGGAGGATCCATCCAATCTCTTTCATAAACCGTGATATCTCAAGAAAACAATGCAACATAATACCCCAATCCATCCCACCAAAACTCCAACCGATACCGATACCGACCCGTCAGTTTCGTTTACCAAACATCATCAGAGCTCTGCACCATCTCCAGCGTTGGTGTCTTGGGCACCATGCGTCTCATCCTCTTTCGGTCCTCCTTGGTGATGAGTGATGGTGTCACTGGCATACATGGTGTGAAGGGTTGGTAAGGTGAGTATGGCACTGCACCAGCTGTGTAAGGAGTCATTGCTCCACTAGGCGACAGCGGACCCTTTCTCTCAAACACGGTCTGCTTGGTAGTCTGGGCAATGGTGTTGGGCGACGCCAGCGCCGGCTCGTAGGCACGCAACGGCAGAGAACCACCGGTGCGGACAGCTGTAGGTGCGTTGGAGCGCTGGAAGGTCTGACCAGGCTTGGGCGACGCGGGGAGAGATGGGAATCGCGCACCAGGCTTGGGAGACGATGGCAGACCGACCAGCGGCACCTGGGAGTGCTCCGAAGTGGCAGACTCGGGATCACGCTCCGAAGGCGCGTAAGATACTTGTCGGTGGTGGCCAGGAGGAGGTAGCTGGTTTCCGATGCGCTCATCAATGCTCAAAACACTCTCGGGCGAGATGTCCGGGGTTGGAAGCGACGAATGGATCTTGCCCGGGACAGTCGGGGATCCGTATGGGGCCTGGTTAGTGGGGACCGGAGGCGGAGCGGCCGGAGCATATTTTCGAGGAGGGATCGTGTTCATCTCTTGGTAGTCTTGGCGGGGGAATTCGCCAGTCTGGGGGGTCATAAGAGGTGATGAGATGCTCATGCCCTTCATCGCCTTCTTCTTGGGAGATCGGAGAGCCGAGAGAAACGAAGAGGTCCTTGACTGGGTCTTTTCATCACGAGAAGCCGAGAGATTGAGCGTTGCCGGCTTGTTCCTTTCTTTCTTTAATGGCGACGACACCGAAGATTTCATGGACAAGGCCGACCCAGAGGCTGAAGGGCGTGGTTGATGGTGAGCAGTGGGAGGAAGAGGGACTTCATAGACGAGTCCTCGCTTCTTTGCATCCTCGTGCTCCAGTACATGTTTGTACATATCTTCAAGCTGAGATTGGGCCATGACTCTGTCTACTGCGACAACGCGAGGATCCACAAAAGGGTTTGTTCCGGGTGCACCGATGCTCGAGTTTGGTGATGGATGAATGTACGGGTTAGCGCCGTCTTGCAAATCCGGAAAGCCTGGCTTGATGAATGAAGTGTCGGTGATGATGTTCAGAGACGTGGGCACTGCTTGCGGAAAGTCGGGGCTGACAATGTCTTTGCGCACAGCAAAATCGACTTCGTCTAGGCCAGCTGCTATATGTTCGCGACGCTTCTTGGATAGAGCAAGCAATGTTATGGCGACCAGCACCAATGAGACGGCGTATGCTCCGATTATACCACCGATCTGAGCGGGAAGATATGTTGTGTCTACAGGTCCTCCTGGTATGGGCCTGTCTGTGTCTCGGGCTTGGAGAACTGAGGACAGAAGAGGTCCTGGTTGAGCAGTTGCGAGATGTTGTGATAGTAGTAGTAGCAGGCCGGACAGTGATGACAAGCGAGCGCCTTCAAGAAGCATCGTGGGAAACGAGGTCCAAGGCGAGACACTTATTCTTTATGGAGGAGCCCGGATTGTGCGATGTGACCTCCTGAACACAGCGAGACGAAACACTAGAAGAACATCATGCACGGAAGAGGGAACTTGCGGTCTCAACGAGGTATATAGCGGGTTGGGTCATGATCGACTATCACCATGCGTTAGCCGCTGGACTACCCAGGGCTCGACGCTGAGTCGCTAGACAGAAGAAGCCAGTGGCCTAGGAGCGGTCGAATCGCAGACGCATGAATGAGCAGGCGCCCGAGAATAGCTCGATACCCTTGGTGATGGGCAACAGTGGTTGCAGGCGATATGTGAGGGTCGAAGTGTGACGAGGCCATCTACAAGACGTGATTGGACGGTTAACCGCTGGGCGATATAGTGTGCTAGTGGATGATTGGTGTTGAGCTACCATCCACCAACCACCGATATCCACATACAGCAGTCTCTGGTTGGCTCTATGATTCAATATACAAGGATTGAACGATACAGTGTTTTTTTCACTTTACTTTAAAGGATTCTCTGTGGTTGTCTGTTCTGGCATTAAAGGGTTCCGAGCGGGGCGGGGGCGATCCATGCTACCAGGTACAGGTCTGGCTGGGTCTGTATCACCACCAAGAGGGGTTGTCTAACTCGACGTTCCTGAATTTCAACGTCGTGACTGACCAGTAATAGGCGAGAATGGCTGATCTATCACTCAGCTAACGGCAGATACGAATTCGGTAGGGTCACTTTGAGGCCCAATTGTGTGTGTTGCCTGCATCTTCCATGCTGTCGGGCCCTGGACCATGTGGGATAATTCCCACTCAGCTATTCATCATGTGATGTACCAAACTCTTCGAATGAGGCGTTCTTCTCTGTGTTACATCAGGTTATTCGGCATCATTAGATCGATGGCGTCGATGGTCCCCTCGAATGGAAGGGACCATCACGGCGTCTATTGTGCAAAGTTGCACTACTATCGCACGACTATAGCTTCATAACCCTGAGTTAACGACCTTTGTGATATGGTTGGTGGCTACTCGCTGGAGACATGACGATTCCAATGTAAGAACCATGTTCGGCAGTGATACATGAACATCTGTTGATGCGGTGAGGACGTATTTGTCTAAGCCGGCGTGTAAGTGAGGCATATCCACAATGGAGACGACCTTTGATGAGCACTTTATAGCAAAAGTTCACATATCAATTTATCCATCAACTCACTAAAACGTAGAAGAATACTGATGTCAACGGAGAGTTGATCTACATCCCTGACCCCATTAAAGCACTCGTGAAAATCCCTTTTGGTCGTATCCCACTCTCAATGATCAATCACTTTGTAGTGGGATATCACAGTTGCAACGAACTTTTGAAGTTGACTAGCGGTCACTAATGCGTGATAACATGACGGTGATAGTGATGAATGAAGTACAGTATTAGCGTATATGTGATGTGATGTAAAGATAAAAAGGTGGTCAGCGTAGGATATCACAAAAAATCGTTTTGGTTTAGTGACCAGTTTACGGAGTACACATGCCTCAACACCGAGCAACATCTTGTTTAGGTAATTGTTCTGGCTTGACTGTATATCATCAATAGTATTTTGAGATCACAGAATTGGACTGGTCTATCAATGATTAGACTGTAAAGAGTGTTTCCTATAATATAAATGGAATTAGACTCTAAAGCCTACCCGATACACTCAGTGTCACAGTCACGTGACATCGCGAAGTTTCTTGTCGCGTCGCGAGATCTGTTGGCCACTCAATCAACGCGCAAGCCCCTCTACCGAAACCAATAGAGCGGCAATCGATATTCTTTAAACTCCCATTCGGCCGATCTCGCATGGGCCTGCTTACTTCGATGATACCTTTCTCCCTGACAGATCGACAATATCCCGTGGATTCGTCCACGTATTCAGTATGTCCTCTATTGTACAAGATGCGATTCTTCAATCGCTGAACGAGGCGCAACGCCGCGCTGTGACTTCAACCGCATCAACTGTAGCAATCCTCGCCGGCCCTGGAAGCGGCAAAACCCATACCCTTACATCGCGGGTAGTATGGCTTATCCAGAGAGTTGGCTACCGTCCTTCCGATGTCATCGTCGCAACCTTTACCGTCAAGGCGGCCAGGGAGATGAAAGAGCGAATCGGGAAAACACTGGGCGAGGAATGCGAAAAGAAGATTGTGCTTGGAACATTTCACTCGATCGCTAGGAGATATCTATCAATATACGGGAACCGAATCGGATTGGACTCCAAATTCGGCATCGCAGACGATGGAGACTCCAGGGCAATTATCCAGAGAATCTGCAAGAGGCTGAAACTCAATATCGAGCCGCAACAAGCAAAATCATGGATCAGCAAAGAGAAGGCGAAAGGACCAGATGCTATGGCGCCACCTCCGACGCAGAAAGGAAGAAAAGAGAACCCGGAATTAAGGACATGCTACGAGGAATATCAGGCTCAACTCACAAGATCAAATTTACTGGACTACGACGATCTCCTAGTCAAATGCGTCGAGCTACTTCGAGACCACCCGGCTTGCGTTTCCAACGTTCAGACTGTCCTTATCGACGAGTACCAAGATACCAACGGCATTCAATACGAACTTATGAAACTCTTCGCCCAAGCAAAACAACGAATAACGATCGTTGGCGACCCCGATCAGAGTATCTATGGCTGGCGCTCAGCCGAAGTCAAAAATCTCTTCCGTCTATTGCGAGAATATCCCAATACAGACGAAATATCACTAGAAGAAAACTATCGATCTTCACAGTCCATCCTTGATGTATCACTTACTGTCATACAGCAAGACACGAAGCGATACAAGAAAGTTCTGCTGCCGGTCCACACTAAGGGAGCGCGACCGGTACTCAGATCATTAAAAAGCTCGTCTGCTGAAGGCGAATGGATTGTTTCAGAGATTAAGCGAGCAGTCATGATGTTTGGAGATATGCTCAAGTTTGAAGATGTTGCAATTCTCTTGAGATCCGCCGCCCTTTCCAGGCACATCGAATCAGCCCTAGGAAAAGCTGGCGTCGCATATCGGATGATTGGAGGACACAAATTCTACGAACGAAAGGAGATCAAAGTGTTAATCGACTATCTCCGGGTAGTCAGCCAACCTGACAACAATGATGCGCTAGCCAGGATCATCAATGTACCCCGAAGAGGTATTGGAGAGGCAACAGTCAAAGCATTGATCGAAGAAGCAGAGCAGTCTGACATGAGTCTCTGGACCTTGATTTTGAAACACTGCAGAGGCAATCGGAAAGCCAAAGCCAACATCAGACCTAAAATGGAGCAAAAGCTCAATACAGAACTCATCCGCACTATTACGAGTTTACAAAAGCAAGCTAGCGAAATCAGCCAGAGCAGCCCTGTTACGTTGGTCAATCTGATAGAGCAATTATTAACACACCTCGATTTTAAGAAGTATCTGGAGGAAGAATACACAGAGGAGCATGAACAGCGATGGGCTAACGTCCAAGAATTTGTTAATTTGGTCAGCGACTTCATGAAAGACTTTGGCGCACCAGACGAAGACGCACTTCCGGAAATCGACAACTTGGATCAGGTAAAGGTGGACGATATGCTGGGTCGTTTTCTAGCCAACGTGGCGCTGGCGTCGGATGCACAGAACAAGGGCGACACGACAGAACAGAAATCACTGGTTACAATCTCGACAATCCATGCCGCGAAGGGATTGGAATGGCCAGTGGTTTTTGTGCCATCTGTCTACACTGGATCAATACCTCACTCAAGATCTGAAGACACAGACGAGGAACGACGCCTCTTGTACGTGGCAATGACACGAGCGAAAGCACTGTTGTACCTGAGCTGTCCACTTTACGGCTCCCAGGGGCTGAGCAGCAAAGTCGAGCTTTCACCGTTCGTAGCACCGTTCGCGTCCAAGGTCTTTGCCAAAAAGGGCCCATCATTTGATCGAGCAGTTGTGGAGGGAGTTGCCAAAATTCTTGGTCGAGATGCCCCATCTGAGAAAACGGTCTTTGGAAAGCTCCCGCCTATGTTCTCAGTCGAGGACGATAGGTTCCCTGTCGATCCTGCCGACCACAAGAACGTCGAAAGGATTGATGAAGAATCTGGTCGTCAGTACTCTCGCGCACCGAAGCGACAACGTGTTTCGCATCCTACCACTTCTTATGACGAATCAGATGAGCTTCCCTGGCAGAGAGAGTATGCTACAACGATGGAGAAGTCATCTGAATTCACGGTCGCTGCTTTGCCAGGCTTTACAACCGCCGGGGCTCATAGAGTTGCTCTTGATGCCGCTGCAGCAGCTGCACCACCACCAGACAGTTCGAAGCCTGGAGTGAAGAAGGGATCAACCAAACGAGGTGTTGGCCAAAAGAGCATGCTTGGATGGCTCAACCAAGGGCCAAACGCTCCTAAACCCCCACCAGAGCCGCAGTCGCAACCGCAGAGTAGGTCTCTTGCGCAGGCTCGGTATGAATCTGCTTTGTCGCGGCAGAACAGCAGGTTACTCTCACTACCTGGACCACAAAAGCCGTCAATTGATCCTGAATTGGCGAAACATAAATTGCCAACTGCACGACCTCTGGCAAAGCCAAACGTGCCCAAGATCAGTGACGGTGTTCCGCAGAAAGCGTATTCCTGCTTTTCTAGCTCACCTCCACGACCTCCATCGAAAATGGAGCCTGAAGAAGAGAAGAAGGAAGATGTGGGAGAAGCAATGCCTAACAAGCCTGCCTCAACTCTTCATGCGACAACGTTCATGTCGGTCAGGCCAAATGGTGGTGTAAGACGACCTGTTGGACTGGGGCCAGCACCGACGATGGATCGATTAAGAAAACCATTCAAACCGCTGACGATGAATCGACCGCAACGGCCGAGCGGTTGATGAAGTCATGTGTAATGCTGGAGTAATGCTGATTATGTTTAAAAGCGAGGCGTTCGTGGATCGTTAGGCTTAATGGATAAGCATAACGGATTAGGTGTAAGGGTCGTTACTCAAGATACATATATAGAGACAGTTTATTACTCGATTGGAACTGAAAGAAAGGAAAATATTAGAAAACAATCATCCAATAATTTACAATTATCTCTTACTGCAATTATCTCTCACCACAAAAACCAATTCACAGTTCAACAAAACCACAATCTTCACTTACACCAACCCCACGAAACAACATGTTGCCCACTCTCACCGCCCGCTTCTCCACCTCAGCTGTTCAGGGCGCTCGCAGGTACATCTCAACTACCTCGCCCAAGCGAAACACTGTTGCAGGTGACACCACTTCAACTTCCCTTATGAGCAAGTGGAACAACCTCTCTCCCCAGAACAGGCGTTACAGCAAGGCAGGCCTCGCAGTTGTTGCCGGCGTTGATGTTTACATGCACTACACCTACTGGCCATACATTCGAAGCTGGTTCAGCAGCGTAGAGATGGAAGGAAAGAATTAGGGGAGTTATGGGCTTATCCTCATGTATAATCCAATCACCGGAGGATCATGATAAGTGGCCCGGCACTGCGGCTTCTACAACACGTAAACGAATATAGCAAGTATAGAGTTATACGATGTCCAATTTGATCTACTGTCTGCTTCTTAACATCCAGGCCTATTCCTAAGAGCCCAACGAACGGCCAAGTGACATAAACCTCCGTCTTCTTCCAGTGACCCGAAGTTAGCCAGGCACAAGTTTGAGAGGCGATGAGACAATGAGGCGTCAGGGATGACTAGCCCTTGCCGCTTAGCTGAAAACCGAAGTAGGTTAACTTCAGTAGGCTTGATTGGATCTTGAAGTTTCCCTAAGGCTGATCCTACCAACAACGATCAAGACCCTGGGCGAATAGACACAACCACGAACACCAATTACCAAAGGCTTCAGTCATGTATATCAGGGCTGATTTGATTTGATCTACAGCCTCTCTTTACGACTTGTAAATGAGACATTGCCGGTGGCCAAGCATATACTTGACTTGTACGGAGATACACATGACTATGGCATCCGCAAACTGACTCGAGCCGCTCTTGGATTGACAATGAAGGCAAGAACACAGACACTTCTGATTGACAATATGATACTCAATAAGGAATGTGAATCGTGGCTTGAATCTCGATCGAGAAGCACGTGGAGTCTCTGAAGAAGAGTTGACGGCGATCTCTCGTAATTAATATGACAGGTACTTTTTTTCTGTTGCGGTGGCCTTTTGTTTTTGCTTCTTCATTCTTCCAGCGATCAGATGCTGCATGTCTGATATTCTACCAAGTTTGATGTCGAAGGTAATAGTAACAAGGGACAACATACTGTCCAGAATATTAACGAAGCAAGAGCAAAGTAGTCATCTCCTTGATATCCTTTGAAGCCAACTGTTTTCCATCTTGCAAAGTAACGAAGAAGCAGGATCAGAGTACCGAGACCGTACTCTATCCAAGCTTCTGTCTGAAAGGGAGAGGCAGGCATGTTGGTAAGGACTGACGAGGTTGAAGATGTAGATAGAGATGGAGACAAGATTGAGTTTGTTAATGTAAGTGATACGGCAGATGTAAGCCACGTTTATGTGATTCGGGAATTAAGAGTGATAGATGCAGTTTATGGGAATACCAGGGGCACATGTTATGAAAGAACGGGCTTAAACACAAGCTACTTCACATGGTACCTGGTTAAGCTCGCTAGCGAATCTGTATGATGCCAGTAGTTTTGAGATCCTGGAGGATTTTCCCACGGCCCCTTTCCTCCGAGTTTCAAGGCGGCATTGACCATCTCGTGGTCTTTTCTCGCCTCGCCTTGCCTTGCAGATTGACCTCATCTGTGAGTCCTTGCTTGTGTGAGTTTGGATTCGCCCCTCCTCTTCCTCTTTGCCGCCGTACCGCTAGATACCTTGTCTGGTGGACCCGAGAGGGTTTGGTATCCCCGAGTGCATGAGTCAGTTGACTGTATTGGTGTATATGGTATCGATGGAGGAATTACATACACGTTCCTGCTTCTATAGTAGGGGAGTTGTTACTTGCATGTATGTCTATACGGCACTTGTTGTGTTGCGCACTTAGACACTTTGTCTCTCATGACTCTTTATCCCTGAACCTTGATGCTCTTTAAACAAATCGAATCATTTCTCCCTCAACTCCACAGCTGTGTTGGAGTTGTTCCCTTCCAAATCCTTCCTCTTGGACAGGAACCTTGTCGATGCATGCATATGCAGATCCACATTGTTGGTTTCCCCCTTGTAAAAAGAAAAGAAAAAGAGCTCAAGGATAGCATAGTACATTTTATACAGACCAATACCTCCAGTTATGCTTCCTGGACTAGACTGAACTGTCACTGGATTCAACTTAGTCAAGACCCCGACCAAGGATCAGCACTGTCTACGGAGATAACTGAACTAGGGGAGATGTTCCAGCTTTGTACGGATACAGATCCGTACATAAGGCAGACCAAGGATGAGAAGGAATGGTTGGTTGATGCCAAGAACGGGTCCGGATCCGCACTCGTAGGATAATTTCAGGACGTGCTTCGTAGTTGATCCACTGATGCGTCTCTTAGTTGCTTAGCTCATTGTAGCAGTAGCTTAGGTCTGGAGAAATTGGAGCTAACCTCAGCCTCCGAACTTTGATAGACCTATTAGAGCGTGAGGATCTTCAAGCTCAAGTTCCAAGTTGGTATAGTATATAATAAGTACCTCCAACGTTGTTGGCATTTATTCTTGTTCCTTCTGTCCTTCCATTGCCAAAAAACCGAGACATGACGTGCAGATTGTATGCATCTTAAAGGAGTTCATCAAAGTACGCACACATATCATACCCTGTAGCCAAGCCTTTCGGTTATGCGTCAAAGAAGGGGATTTACAAGGCCCGGGCGGAACTTGTATGTTTTATGCTTCTTTTGGTCCGTGATGCAACGCTGTTGATCATCAGAACGACTATGCCCAAGGACCATCCCCGATTGGTCAACTTGGTAGAAACGTCGAGGGTTTCTGGGGGTTAAGTACGTTTGCTATGTAGTTAGTCAAGGTGTTATTTTGCCTTTTACTGCTGTACTGTACATAGTAGTGCAAAGCAGTGCCTTACCTGCTGACTTAGCAAGCACACTCCTAACAAGGATTCCGTGCTCGGCATTCCGATTCCGATCATTGAGGTTTCTTTCAGTGTCCTTCTAAGGAATCTGGAAACCGACCGGGTTGTAGGAATGAGAAAGGCACATTGATGATGTCTTTATTGGGTTTGGTATGATGGATCTCTCATGCAATGAATCCCTTTCCTTCCCACTAACCCATGAAACCTCCCAATAATAAGGCGAGACAGACACAAGACAGGACAGGGACAAGGCTGCTGAATGGCACCACTTTCTTTTCTATTGATGGGGTAGTCTAGTTGGTGGGTAGTGGAACTGGCTCAAGTTACACCATATAAGAGAATCACAGACGCCGTCCAACGTTGCTTGCACTTGCCTATCTCCGTATACCTCCTCTTCCTCGTCATATAAAAGCCGCATATCTTAGTAACTATCATATATATACACAAAAGGCACCATGGCTGTTCCGGAAACAACATATGACTTTATTGTTTGCGGGTAAGCTTGGTTCATATCACCACTGTACGTAACTAACGGTTTACTGACTCATATAATCACAGTGGTGGTACATCTGGATGTGTTGTTGCTGCACGTCTTGCCGAAGATCCTAATGTCAAGGTCCTCGTCATCGAGGCCGGTCAACACAACGAGAATCTTGAGAATGTTCACATGGTTGGAGGGTATGTATCTGATCACGTCTGATCGCCTCTTTTGTGACTGGACATGAGGCTGTAAATGACTGATTGACTGACTCTTTGACAGATGGTCTCAGAACTTTGACAAGGAGACTGACTGGAACGTCATCTCTACACATGGCACTGGTGTCAACAACCGTCAAGTGAAGCTCAGTCGAGGCAAGTTCCTTGGAGGTTCTTCAGGATGCAACGGTACCTTGATGGTAAAGGGAATGGTAAGTTTAATATTCTATGTCAGTGCTCATCATGCTCATAGCTAATATTTTATAGAAACAAGACTATGATGACTGGAATCTTCCTGGCTGGAGCGGAGATGATATGTTCAAGTATATGGCTAAGGTATGTACGCTATGAAGTTGCGTTTTTTTCATAAGTACTAATTGTGATATATAGGCTGAGCACTTCCACACAAAAGACTGGTTCAAAGAGACCAAGGGATCTCATGGGTACAAAGGTCATGTCCACACTGAACCTCATGACTTGGCTCCCATCTCCAATATGATTGCAGAGTCAATGGTATCAAAGGGTCTTCCCATGGATCACGACATGTTCGCCACTGGCGAGAACCCCCACGGATGCGGTCACTCAGTGAGGACAGTCCACCAAGGTCTCCGCACCACAAGTGCCGACTTTATCACCAAGCAAAAGCCCAGAGATAACCTCCACCTCATGGTTGA
Source organism: Fusarium graminearum PH-1 (assembly GCF_000240135.3). Classification (NCBI taxonomy): domain Eukaryota; kingdom Fungi; phylum Ascomycota; class Sordariomycetes; order Hypocreales; family Nectriaceae; genus Fusarium; species Fusarium graminearum. The sequence goes on along the minus strand of NC_026475.1, from coordinate 1,983,637 downwards.
GACTCACGTTGAAAAGGTACTTATCGAGAAGGACGCCCAGGGCGAGCTTAAGGCCACTGGCGTTCGAGCTGTTAAGCCCGACGGTACTTTCATCGAGCTCAAGGCTTCCAAGGAGGTTATCGTCAGTGGAGGAGCTTACTGTTCGCCCAACATCCTCAACCGATCTGGTATCGGCGCCAAGGATGAGCTTGAGACGCACGGTATTACTACCCTTGTTGATCTCCCAGGCGTTGGAAAGAACCTTCAGGATCACCTGATTGTCTTTATGTTTTACGAGACGGAAAAGGAGGGTATCACAACTGACTCGCTCCTTTACCACGGCGATGCCCTATCAAAGGCTTTCACCCAGTGGAAGGAGGAGAAGAAGGGTCCAATGACTGTGTTCCCCTTTGGAATCTTTGCTTATGCCCGCATTGATGAGCGTCTCAAGGACTCTGAGATCTGGAACTCTGCTCCCCGAAAGGAAGGCCGTGATCCCATGGGCCTGACTCCCAAGCAGCCCCAGATCGAATTCTTCACTACCGAATGCTACGGCGGCCCTAAACAGTTTGATCAATTTCCCATCGACAACAAACATGCATTCAGTATGATTGCTGAGCTCTTCGCTCCCAAGTCTCGCGGTACTGTGACTCTCCGCAACGCTGAAGCCACGGCTGTCCCTGTGGTAGACTGCAACTACCTCTCAGACCCTCTAGACCTCGAAGTCCTCGCCGAGGCGTGCGCTTTCGGTAACGAGATCATCATCGAGGGCGCTGGCACAAAGGACATTGTCAAGGGCTCTTGGCCTTCTGACCTGGTGCACCACAAGCACAAGACGCGCGAGGACTGGAAGGAGTACGTCAAGAACAACGCCACAACATGCTATCATGCCAGTGGTACTTGCCCTGCTGGAAAGAAGGACGATCCCAAGGCTGTTGTTGATGAGAAGTTGCAGGTTTACGGTGTCAAGGGGCTGAGGGTTGCTGATTGCTCCATCATGCCTACTGTGAACAATGGACACACCCAGATGCCTGCTTATGGAATCGGTGAGAAGGCAGCTGATATGATTAAGGAGGCGTGGGCTTAGTTGAGCATTGAATCGGCAGGAATAGTGATAGTTACATACATACCCCCAAGCAGTTAAATGATAATGAGTTGTTCTTGATACTTGTTGTCATTGGTTCAAATAGTTCTATCGATTCTCTTTCCTATGGGATGTCAAAGTATCAGCTTCTGGTATACTGGATTAGACAGGTAGACATTAATTTCGTCTTGTTCCCCTGTATCTTGTCTCTTGTCCCGGAAGCGTATATTTGCGGGTCAGAATCACTTCCACAAGCATGTGAATCCTGTCCCTCGGAAGAAGCCCATACCCCGGTCAAATGTCAAGGTCAATACGCAGATCTGTCTCTGTACGTAACTAGCCCTGACATGATTTGTCTTATTCCCTTGCCCTGGTCTAGAAGAAATTAAGGTCTTTCTGAAACCGCCACAAAACGGTTCCTGCAGAAGAAACGTTGCGGATTTTGACAGGTTTACTAGTTGCTAAACAGCGGAAAGAAAGAACCGCCGGCTCTACGGCTGTCGATCTTTCAGGAGACTATTCCATCGAAAAGGGAAGGTCTTTAACTAAACTAGGTTGTCTTAGTGATCGACAATTGGGGCTGACCAGGCCAGGGTGCTGTAGTTGGGGCTCGTTTCTTAGACCCGAGGCCCAGGCTTTGATCGATCAGTCTCGAACTCTATCATTGATGAAATGATGCGAGCAAATGTTGATCAGATCATCTGTCCTTGTCCTTGCCCTTGCTCTTGAGCCCTGTCGTGACGGGAAGTTGAGTCGGGGCTTTGACATGAGTGCTGATCCATTGAAACAACAATGACCTTCTTGATTGAGATTTAGTTTGGTTTACTTTTGTTGCCTCACGGTTGGACCAGATTGATAGTGAAATGGTGATAATCATTCTCTTCGCCTACACGATGTGGTTGTCAAAGTGTCTGTGGTACCAGCGCCTAGCTAAAGTCCCATTGACAAGCTCTGCGTTAGCTGTCAAAACTAATACCAAAGCCACTAGCGAACCTTTTTAATTATCAGATCCTTAGTGACTGGTTCAAGGTGAAAGCCCAGGGTAAGCCCGCGCTGGAACTGTCTTGATTGACATAGTATTGTTCAATATCACGATATAAACTTGTCAGGGTTTTCAAGAAAATCGATCCCATATTCTGGTATTAGTATATAAATGCATGCATAGTACAAAAGAAAAAGGCTATTGCTTAGTGGTATCTTGGATTCCAAAGACTGTTGTCCAAACCTCCTCCATTACCATTCCTGTAAACTCCCACACACTTCGTATCGTGTCATGATCAATTCTCATACTGCACCGTCACAGTCTTGGTCTGTATGATGGCCGGCTTGATCGTACCACCAACGATGCCCTTTTCTGAATCCGAGTCCATCCATCCAGCAGTTTGTGTATCATCCCTGGTCCCTACACTCGTTCTCGTCTCATGTCTCGCGCCCTTCATGGGTGTCATAACAAAGTCTTCAGTAGGCGAACCGTTTTCTTGGTCGAATTGAGAATAGTTTGTTCGTTTGCGTCGGCCTTGAGAAGAGGAGGCAAGTTTGGAGCCTGCCGTGTCTGATTTGCCGTATTTCGAAGATCGACCTGTTTTGCTGCCGTAGCGAGACTCGCCGATGAGCTTGGGAGCGACGTGCTTGAAGAATTTGCGGAGTGTCGGCATAGTAGCACAGGTGACGATGAGGTTTGACTCGACGATACTAAAAGTCATCCGATTAGATCATGATGTTGAGGCAACTAGGGAAAGCTTACATCCATATACTCGGGTATGCAATGTTCCAAGACAAGTCCATACTCTTCAACATCCCTGGCAGAAGTGATATCCTCACGATGGATGTGATAACAGTCAAAGAACCAATTGTAAAAATTCCCATCAGTCCAATCTTTTGTTTGAATGGTAGCTGAAGTTTAAACACCATAGGAAGCGGCAGTACAAAAAGGATAACGTCGCTGGCGATGTTGACGGCTGCTGTAGCAAAGTACAAGACTGGCTGGTTGACGCAACTACCTCCTGTAACGGTAATGTCCCAGTTCTTGTTGATAGGATGGCATGCAAACATGACTGCGAAGAACAAACCAATTGTGTATCCGCTGATGAAGAACATGGATGAGTAGATGGCAATCTTGAACCATCTTTGAGGAGACAGGCGGAGATAGAAGATGAGAAGGGCGATTTTGGCGAGGGAGCCGCAGAGGACATATATTATGGCAGCTATGTAGACGTCCTATTTAACAGCCTGTTAGTCTTGTTACTTCTGTGTGCAGCCGGGTTGAGAGCTTGGTGAGTTCTGACCATGAGATATATGTTAAATGTCGTTATGGGTATTTCCCAAACGTGAACACCTCCAGCTCCCGAAGCAAACATGTCTAATAGATAGTTAGCATTATAAACTTGAAAGGGCACTTGGTGAAACTCACGAAGACATAAAGCCACTGTAGCGACAGCGAGTATCTGTAAGTGTAGTTGTTAGCATCTGTCCAACACCAGGTCATTTGAACAGATTGTGCAAGCCATTTGATATCGTAGCTGTAATTATGAACGCACGTACGTATGAGAATATAAGTAAATCTATGCAAGCTGTCAGCACCATTTTATCTCGTCAATGTCGATCGATCACATCAACATCCGAGCACCCCCGGCAAAGATCGATTTTGTTTCACCCACGAAGCAAAGGAGTAAAAGAAGAAAAGACTCACAATCATCCAACTGTAGACCCCCTGTAAGAAAGATCTTGACATACATCCTCTGCATGAAGAAGAGGAAACTGATGGCCAACCCAAACCCAGCCACGAGATAAGCATCTGGCACGCCTTGTCTTGCTGGGTTGTCAAAGTTCACCACGTATCCTTCCGGCGGTGGGAAGAGCACCATGACTCCATCTATCGTTGTCATCGTCTCGAAGTTTCGTTGTTGGTAAAAGAGCGTATCGAGTGACTAAAAAGATAGAGAAAGGAGAAAGAGAAAGAGAAAGAGAAAGAGAGGGGATGGAGGCTACTTCTAATGTGACCCGACGAGAAAGCCGCCCCAATCAGTCTCCTTCAGAGAACATAGAAGGGATGCTTGTATATTGTCGTATCCTCCAGCATCTATGATACAATACAATCCTCCTACTACTCCCAATAGGGCAAACAAGTTTCTTACAAAGATTCCGTTTGGCGATCTGGTACAAACAGGGGATTTTCCTTAAAACAAATGCTCATCCCGCCCCCAAAGAAGATGCCATTCTGCGCTTTTAAGCTTGGCCTTTGAATAAGGTCGAGCACTGGAGATGGATTGCCGATCTGGGCAGGTGGTATAGTACCTCATAAGTCCGAGCCACAGCAAGAGTAGGAGTGACAAGGCAATTCATCGCAATACTTCATGTCTCTACTCTCGCGCTACCAGGTGCCAGTAGGTCTGGAAACTAAATCTTGAAACGGTAACAATGCGGACCACAGAGTGAGCTAGGAGAATTTAGGAGCCAAAAAGGATCTTCACAAGTAACCTCAATGCCAAGAGGGTTCATTCGGCTGCAAACCGATGTTTAGCTTATCGCATCAGAGGATTCGGTACGAGAGCTGAAAAAGTTTATATGTCCTTTGTATTAAGGCCCAAGAATGATACTCGCACGGAAAAGCCGTTCATGCGTTACAGAAGGATCAAAATCATGCAGTGCACAGTACCTGCATCAGTGAAGATGGTGGGCTTCTTATCTTGATTTGATCGGGAAGCAGTTCATGTAAACCAGTTACTCATGTGGGAGAAATGCAAGGATTCATTTATTGACCTGTAAGTTAAGTCTGGGCCCAAAAGCTAGAGTCTGCCCATCAGGCACTTTGTTCTCTGAGCGGTCCCTGATGATTACGCCACTCGTTTACTAGTTACTGACGATAGCAAGTCACAGGATCCCTTATTCCCTGTCAAGTTCAGGACAGGCGAGCTGTACGATATGATCAAGGGTAACCCTACCCTGCCCACCAGTGTCTTGTCTACGATTCGAGTGATAATTGCAGCAGGGCAAGTTTTCAGAAGCCATGTTGCTATCCTGTTGAGTCTGTACCTGCACCAGTGACCGAGTGATCCTTGTATATGGTTCTTCTTACATCTCTTGCCTCCCCTCGTTCTGCTGCCCGCCTCGTTTATCTCGGAGAGGCCCAATGATTATGCAATTTCGTTTCGTTTTGCCAAAGTTCCTATTAAACTTTCGGAATGAGAGAAGCATTTCACGGAATGAATGGCAATAACACGGAGTCTTTGATGAAGATCATTCAATGGTTACTAGTAAGGATGTATAGTGGTCGATCAAGTGGGTCATCGTTATTCTTGGTCCTCGGATCAAACCAAGATGGAGACTGAGAATAACAATTGAAGCATAACTGGCTGAACTGAGAGGTTTCAGTGGTTACATAGAACAACTTCGATAAGACTTGCCCTAGTACATAGCCTGGGAAATGACGTTCCATCACAGACTGTTCACATTATGCACTACACTTATATATCAGTCTATATAGCCCTATGTGTGGTACTTAGACCCCTGCACGATATGTTATAACCCCCACGAATTACTCCACAGATGCGGCGCAGGCTCAGGAACAGGGGTTCTTGGGCATGCTGTGGTTGCACTACCGTAACATCTCCAACGCAAGAGACAACCGAAACAACCTTGGCAAGTCTTGGTCTCTATGCGATGTTCCCTAACAAGAAGCTACGAGCCATTTTTTCGTTTCAATTGCTACCACTGAACGGATACCTGGGCTACCGGTATCCCTATGTACTTAAAATAAGCATACTGCATTTAAACTACTTCCTATTACGTCCACGTTCCCTGAGTTCAACTTGCTATACGCGGACTCTCCGGTGATACTTAGGCGAGTCTTCAATGCTTCTATTCACAGACAGAAAACCAAGTCAGTATTGGGAATAGTTTTGTTGTCTCTTTCTTTAGCTCCCCTTTTGTCTCTTGATCAGCTGGACTGTAAGAGATCGACGATATTAGTAGTAGTAATGTTATAAGAGACTATCTTCCTCCGTCCATATTCAGTAGATCCTTACCCTTTACTCTTCTCTCTTTAATCATATCCCTTTGGTATTAACATTGAGGATATTCCTTTCATTTCTTCAATAGGTACTGTCGCTTCGAGATCATCATATCACAACGTTGCAATAATGAAACTTCAACATCTCGCTACCCGAGCCATCTTGAACGCCAGTGCTGTCAAGGTTCTTCGGTCAAGTCCTGAACAATGCGTAAGTTCTGTGGTTCTCCGGAATGAAACACTTGTCGGTGATCGATACGCTTTGGCGTGTATTTAACATTAACCATTTGCACTTTTCTTGTGCCAACCTATCACTCCGCATCTACACCAATAACCCCATAGTCTTTAGACATCATGACTAACATCAGACCCAAGTGCGCTGCCTTGTTAGAAGAAGCTGGCCTCGGAGACAAGGTCGCCACCAAGGGCCAGACTCTCTGGAGTAATCGCATAGATTCCTACTGGTCTGTCAGTGCCGCCTTGGAGCCTGATTGTATGGTTCTGCCCACATCTGCACAAGATGTCTCCAAGATTATGAAGGTTATTACAGAGAACCAGTGCAAGTTTGGTATCCGAGGTGGTGGCCATGGTAACTTTGCACTGTCCAACTCGGTTGATGAGGGCATCACCGTCGACTTTGGTGAGTGAAACGAATATGACTTAAGTGTTGACACATGCTAATTGACTCCAGGCTACATTAATGGTACCACATATGATGAGGAGAAGAACATTGTGTCAGTCGGACCTGGTGGTCACTGGCAAGATGTCTATGATACTCTTATCCCATATGGTCTCGCTGTTGCTGGGTGTGTTGTATAACTTTGGTCAAGCGTGCTCTGCTAACCTGTACTTCACAGTGGCCGTGCTGGAACAGTTGGTGTCGGTGGCTTTGTCACTGGTGGAGGAAACTCATTCTACTCTGCATCTCATGTAAGCCATTGATGATGTATCCATACTCGATTCACCCAAGCTCACACACTACAGGGAATGGCTTGCGATACAGTGGCTGGTTGGCAAGTGGTTCTTGCAAATGGTGAGATTGTCGAGGCCAACGCCAATGAGAATGCCGATCTTTGGCAGGTATGTTACAACTCTATCTCACATTTTTTCCTTATTACTAACTCTTCAAAGGCAATGAAGGGTGGCTCAGGTAACTTTGGCATGATTACCCGTATCGACATGTATCCCATCGAATTCGTCGAACGCACAAGTCCCCTCATCTGGGGAGGCAACCTCTTATACAAGCCCGAGTCAGGTCCTGCTGTGATTGACGCCCTCATCGACTTTACCGCCAACGTTCCCAAGGACGAGAACTCGAGCAGCATCGTCTACTGGGCATATCTCCCTGCTATCGCCGGTGGTACCATCCTCAATGCCGCTATCGAAAATACCAAGGGTGTGGTTAAGCCTCCTGCCTTTGACGCTTACTACGCTGTTCCTGATATTCAGACTGATACCACCGTTTCCGAGAGACTGAGCGTAGTCACCTTGGAACTTGGCTCCGGCCAGCCTCCTCACTTTAGAAACATTTGGTTCACCAGCTCTTTCAAGCCCAACGCTGAGCTCCTCGCCTACGTCGTCGACAAGTACAACAAGCTCAACGAGGATCTCGAAGTTCTCATGCCCAGCAGCGAGTCTGGTCTCAACACGCTGTGTATGTTCCAGCCCCTTACCAAGTCTATCGCCGACAAGGGTGTAGCCAACGGCGGTAACGTCATGGGTCTGGATTTCTACACTGCTGACGGAGATGGAATCATGTTCCTCCTTACCTGGGCTGCCAAGGGTGACCAGACCGAGAAAGACGCCATGCCTCTACTTCAAGCGTACATGGAGAATATCGAGACAAAGGCAAAGGAGATGGACGCTTTCTGGGAGTGGAAGTTTATCAACTACGCTCACCTCAGCCAAGATCCTTTAGCAACTGTTGGAGAGGCGGCCCTTGCCAAACTTCGTGCTGCCAGCAAGAAGTACGATCCTGAGGGGGTCTTCCAAAAGCTGCGAGCTTCTGGTGTCAAGATTCCTTTTTGAACAATATGAAATTACATTTCACTTTATACAAGCATAGGTCTTTGAATAGAATAGACTTTTTAATGACAGAAATGAAAGTTACTTTGATTTGATAAGACAATGAGAAGTATAGACTGTTGACTATGCCCTGGTGAGAACTTCAGAGGTGATTGCCTTATTGGCCATCTTCATCTGCTTCTGCACTTCTCGTGCTCGTTGAACGCCAAAGCCGTGCTGGAAGATGTCTCTGATATCTTCCAATGTCATTCCCTTGACCTCGGGATAACAGAAGTAGATGCAAACCCAGCCGAGAATGCATATGGCGGCGTAGAATCCAAAGGCACCTGAAGGAGTAGTATTCTCCATCTGGGTGAGGAACGTAGAGGCAACGATGATGTTTGAGCCCCAGCAGGTCATGGTGAGCATCATGGTTCCCATGGCGCGAACTTCCATAGGGAAGAACTCGCTTGAAAGCCAGGCGGTGTTGCCGATACCTGAAGAATAGAACCCAACAAAGAAGACCATGGAAATGAGAACGACAATGGCGGGCCATCCAATCTTGGCATCAGATGCAAGAGACAAATCGTGGTTGATAGGGATGAACTTGAAGCAGACAGCAGCAATGACTAAGAAAATGCCCATAAAGGGTACAGTGCATAATAAGATTCTTCGTCGGCCAGCACGATCAACGAGCATGAGGTTAACCCAAGTGAAGATGAAGTTGGTTCCAGCGATAATAGTACCGACAGCGACTGGGTTGGAAAAGCCGACAAGCGAGAAGAGAAGAGGCGAATAGTACATGAGGGAGTTAAAACCGCTGAGCTGAGAGATGGCCATAAGTCCACAGGCAGAGACAAGAGCGCGGAAGTTGGCAGGGATAACATAGAGCTGCTTGAACACCCACCAACCAGACTTTCCAGCATTGAGGGCCTTGGCCTCGTTGACGTGGTAAGTCAAGTGCTGGATCTTGTCCTGTACCTGTTGCTCGGTACCATTGGGGAAGATTCGACGGATAACAGCAGCGGCCTCGTCTGGTTTTCCATGAAAAATCAGCTGTCGAGGAGATTCCGGGCAAAAGGGCAGAAGGCAGGCTAGGATAATAGCAGGAAAGGCACCGATTCCCACCATCCATCTCCATCCACTACTGACATGAGCGAAGGCAGCTCCAACGCCGTATGATACAAGCTGGCCACCAGTGATGCTCATATTGTCAAGGCCGATCATGCGTCCTCGGTACTTTGAAGGAGAGCATTCGGCGATGTACAAGGGCACAATCATGGCGGCAGAGCCTACTCCAAATCCAACAACGACACGGCCAACGGTCATTTGGGCGACTGAGAAAGAAGCAGCTTGGATGATAGCACCGACGGTGAATAAGAGGCAGCCAACATAGATAGCTACTTTTCGACCATATCGATCCGCGGTGGCTCCAGCAAAGATGGCTCCGATGAAAGCACCACCAGAAGTAACTGAAGTGACGAGTTCCTTCTCCTGAGACGTAAGAGTCTTGCCGAGATCTTGATGGATATAGACGAGGACAGCAGATATGATGCCCGTATCATAGCCAAAGAGCATACCACCAATGGCAGCAGTGATGGAGACGAGCCAGGAGAACTTGCCCGTCTGGGTCTGCTCGATGGAGTCGAGGTCGTCGATGTTGACCTCTTGGATAGAGTCTGGAGAGTTGCTGTGCTCAAGATGCTCAAGATGTCCTTTTGTATCTTCCTTGATGGACATGATGAAGATTTTGAATGAGTTGGTATAAAGAACTGAAGGTTGTAAAGACTCAAGATTGATGCTGATCCGAATGAGATGGACTGGAATGATTGATGTTGACAAGGCCTCTTTATATATCTGATGATCAAGGTGAAGTACACCACATGAACCAAGATGCTCAACTTGATACAGTAGATGCTGCTACACCAAAACCTGATTATATTGAATTGACGAAAAGAAGAATTGCCTTTCTCAGAAAGAAAAAACGTGGAATTAATTGACATATACTAGGCATTAGTTGCCTCCCGAAACCAAATATTTGCAATGATTGGTTAGAGATGTAGTCTAGACCATCGACTAGACCCGTTTACTCCGGAAACCTCTCCGTGGAATCTCGAAAGCATTTCCTCCCCAGATGATCAGCATCTGAAGCTATTCCCAACCATGGCTAGACTGCATCCGACCCCATGGGGAAAGCGGGGTTATCCTCCAGTGAGCTTCTAGGGAGTTGAAGGTTAAAGTTCAGGGCTAGATCCACTGAGGCTCAGCGTGGATGCGGAGGTTACCAGCCCAGGCCGGGGAGAATTACCGTTTATGTCCCAAAGTGGTAATTACCATTCCAAGGTAAAATGGGACTTCCTCTCCTCTTTCTTCCTGTTCTTTCATCTCTATCCATCATCATAACTTTATCTCCTGTTCTCATTGATTGTGGATGAATATGCAAGAGCCTCAGAGTTCATCAACTGCTACTAACAGGCCTCTCAACCCTTGTACGGTAAGTGACCTACCCTAGGACTAGACTTATGACCTAACAGATGATGTCTTTAGGTCTGCAAGCAAAGGTCAGTCTAATTTGTCTCTATCTTATCAAGCCAGGCAATATTACCCATTGATAGTCTGGTTGCTTGTTTCTCTTAGTAGTTGGTTCTAACCAGTTTCTGTTCACATCCTCGTTAGGCATCTCAAGTGTAAGTCTCGCCGAATGACCTCATCTTTTCTTGCTAGTCGTTAACTCCCACAGGTGATAACGACAAAACATGTTCAAATTGTCGAAAGAGTGATATTGAGTGCGTTCGTGGCTTCAGTGTAAGGTTTCGTCATGGCTTGAATCCTAGGCAAGATACTCCCCACTCATTCTTCTACTACTCACTCACCCATCCACAAGTATACGCTCTGGTAAGACTATCGAAGCTAAGGCCAAAGAATACAACTTCTCTCAAGATCAACCCTGGGTCAAAACAACCAGAACTCTAAGTTTCGTCGATGAAACACCAGACGTCATCAACATTCATGACTCTAGTATTGGCGACTTTGATACCCTGGATAGCGTCGGTATCGATTCATCGCCACCTCTGGCGCCTCTCTATAAGCTCCAGTCAAGAGATTCCACAGAACGGGATAGACCTAGATCAGTAGCAGACTTGACAGAAACCCTTTCCAACAACAATCAACGCCCCTCCAAGAAGCGAGCTCTGAGTTCCTCTTCTGCTGGACCATGGCTGGCTACTACTCCTCGTTCGAATCCCCCTGACCCTATATCGCCTAGTCAAAAGTCCGACAACGACATCATTCTCGGTGTAGCAAGTCCTCAGGTTGCTGCTGCACTTGCAAGCTCCCGCCAAACAGATATATCAGTTCCGGTTGATCATGTCACCGAAGCCATCTCGGGTATATACCTCGACGCGCCAAGATGGCCGCTCCAAGATCCACAAGAGGCTATGTTGTTTTACAACTTCATCCACGTTCTTGCTCCCCTCTTCGACTTGTGCGATAGTGAACGCCACTTTGCTACCATTGTTCCTCGGCGAGCCGTCATGTGTCCTCCTCTGATGAATGCGGTACTCGCTGCCTCTGCCAAACGCCTTAGCAGAGTGGACGGGTTTGACTGTTTAGTCGGCGACCGGTATCATCAGAACTGCCTCGACGCTCTCATACCAGCATTATCCAGTACTGCGGCTGTCATGGATGAGAACCTCCTCACAGCAATTGTGATTCTTCGCTATATGGAGGAACTCGACGTTCCGCTCACGTCCGCCGAAACAGCTAATGAATCCCATCTTGTTGGTACGAGAGTCTTTGTCGCAGCGCAGGAAAAGATCCTCGACTTCACCGGCCTTCGACGCGCTGCCTTTTGGGTTGCCCTCAGACAAGAGATCCACATGTCATTTATGCAAGCCCGGCCTGTCGACCCCAACTTTGCACTGGAAGATATTTCGCGTCTCGTTCAGAACGACGATACATGCTGTACTTTTGCGAACCTGACAATCCTACAATGTGCCGCGTGCCTTCGCTATTGCTACGGTTCTGAAGACCAGAGCTTCTCGGCGTGGGAGAGGTTACAGGAAGCCCAAGAAAGATGGTGGGCTGAAAGGCCGTGGCATTTTCATCCCATGTACATCAACGAAAGTGATGATGTCCCGGGATTCTTCCCACAGGTACTCTATCTCAACGACGCAGTCGTCACAGGAGTGCTCCATTATTTATTGATCAAGGTTCTACTTGCGGCTCATAACCCCAGAACACCGAAACTGGGTCCTGGGCAGGCTAAAGCAGCCAAGACGATAAATGAAGAGATGAGAAAGACTGTAAAGATGGTTTGCGGAGTAGCCGAGGTATAGTGATATATCCCACTTTGAGTGAGAGGACCTTGCTAATACTTATCAAGTCGAATCAGAGAAACCCAACGGGATTTGCGTACGTTTCCCATTACAGAGTATTATTATTTGGTGCTAATCGTTTCTAGCTATGCCTGCTTGGCCATAACAATGGCTGGTGATCGATTTAATAACATGTATGAGCAAGAAGCCCTTTATAATGTCCTCCAAAAGGCAGATGTTCAGTTCGGGTGGCCGAACCGATCAGTGTAAGGAATACAAAACAATAGGGAAATCACTAAACTAACTGATTGCAGACAAGAGTATCTGAAGGAGGCATGGGGCTGGACTGAATCTCCTGTAAATGTGATTTCTGGAATGCCTATTGCGGGGATGCTTAACAGTAATATGCAATTTGTATGATGGTGATAATTCTACAAAGTACATACACGAGGTAATACACAGTTCAGAAATGGTCTGTCCAGCTTGTCCAGATCAGTTTGTCGTTGAAGCCCAAGATTTTGGTCAAACGTCTTGAATTCATAAAATTGTCATACTTGATCATATTTCTGGTCTAACCGTGCTTTTCATCATTCTCATCCCCTCCTAAATCCCGACGCCAAACTTTGAGAGGCATAGGACCTGGTGCAAGGTTCATAGCCTCAGTCCTTGAAGGCTCCCACTTAGCATAAGGTAACGCCCACTCATACCGATGCACTACGCTAGCCAGTAGTACAGTTTGTTCCAGGTAACTAATATTCCTACCGATACAACCCCGAGCCCCAGTGCTAAACGAGATGAAGTACGACTGCAAGTCCTTGCCCTTCTCTCCGAGCCAGCGTTCAGGGACGTATGACTCTGGGTCTGGGAAAATGTGCGGGTCTCGATGCGCAACGTATGCCGAGATAGACACAGTTGTATCACCAGGGACATAATCACCCATTATATTCCAGCCTTCAGGTGGTGTGCGACGAGGGAGACCGAAGGTGGTGGGTGGAGTGATGCGTAGAGACTCATCTAGACAGGCGCGGAGATAGGGCAGATGCTTGACTTTGTCGTATGGAGCGACAACTTCCTCTGGATCCAAAACAGAGTCGACTTCCTGCCGAAGCTTGGCCATACAAGATGGATTCTTGAGGAGCCAGTACATGACATTGTTCATGGCAATAGCCGTAGTGTCAGATCCAGCATTCATCATTATCGAAACTTCGGCGACAATTTCTCCCCATTCTAGACCAGGGGGGTTGGCTTCACTGTGGTCCATAAGGGCTTGGAAAAAGTCGGGTAATTTCTCGCCCTTGTTATACCGTTCAAGACGTTGAGTTGCGCGATGATAGACGATATCGTTCCATCCCTCGTTCAAATTCCACCACTTGCGGAAATCCTTGGAGAACAACTTTGAAAGCTTAACATTGGCATTATACCATTTCTCCGTCCAGGCAAGGATAGACTGGGCACGAGCTGTCGAGTGAAGGCACTCGCGGAAGTTGACATGATGGATACTTCCATCCATTCGCTCACCCTTGACAAGATCATGGCCCTGATCCAAGAATCCAAGACGCTCGCTAAGACCAATATCGGCGATCGCATCAAGGGTAAAGAAGTTTGTGAAAGCGCGGTAGTCGAATTTGAGGTCTTCAGGGCCAGGGCGGGCGAACCCCCTCTTGAGAGGCAGAGTGCAAGCAGCGTCAGCAGCACGGATGAAGCGCTCCGCCTTATCAGCAACTTTGAACTCCCAATTCTCGAGATTCTTCAGAGCGTATGCAGCAGAAAGGGCACGACGCTTCCGAGCATGATCTGCCTTGTCGACGACATCGGCAAGGTGGTAATGCGTTCCAGCAAGAGTCTCGTAAAACTCTCCCTTTGTGCATTTCGTGCCGTGGCCATATATATCCTTAATGGCCTGCACAGAACCATAGGAGAGAGAGTTGGGGCCGGTGCGGATTACAGGATGGGTCTTGTGCATCTCATAGAGAGTCTTTGAGCGGAAACCCCTGGCAGCTTCTCGCACAAAGGGTAGATTTGTTACTCCTGCCAGGGGGTGGAAGTTGGGGTAGCGGCGAAGGCCCTTGGCATCGCGGAGGTATTGGAATATGGGGTAGAGAATAAAATATGTGACAAGGCATAAAGCTGTTGAAGCAGTCACAAGTTGTGCGTACATTTTGATGGTTGTGTTAAGAGTGGAAGGGAGAGTTTGATTTAAAAAATAAATAAAAAGTTGAGGTCCAAGGAAATGTGATATATTTGACATCCTATAATCCAAACAGTAGAATGTTATACCGGCCTAAATTGTATACATAGAAAGAATTGGCATACTTGCCGCATCTGATAAAAGAGAGAAAGACGCCGATTTAGGAAATATTGGGGAGTGATAGTCTAGACTAACACCCCTCAGCAATGCCGAGAGCTGCAGGGAACAAAACGTGGGGTAGGAAAGATGACATGAGTCTAAAATTACCGACTTAAGAATATTCCCATTTCCGTATTGTCCAGGAAGGGATTAAGCCTCCAGAAGAAATGGCCACTGAAGGCACAAGAGACGAAATCAGTAGGTCAGCTTATACAGGTACTTAGACCAGGCTTCTAAGATTACTTATTTTTGTGCCCTAAAACTTAGGCAGGCAACGCCTCTATCAACCACTAACCAAGTTGATTGAGTCTAGAACAATGCATCCAAATCAGGTAATTTTCCCCATTGAGTGTTACTAACATTGGAACCAAGCCTGCAAATATCTTCAACTCCCAGTACATCTCATAGAACGACAAAAACAAATATGAATGCCAAACTCGCTCATCTCGTCTCTATGTCGACTTGTCAAGCTACTATTCACCTTGAGCCGAAATCATGACAAACGTCTTTGCAGCCGACACTCTCCTCTCCCAGCTGGGTCCTCCCCAATCAATCGCTGATATCGCTGCTCTGAGCGCCCTCGGCGTTGCATCAGCTGCATATCTCCTCCGGGGCATCACCTGGGACAAACCAGATCATTACCATCATGTGTGGTTTGAACGTATGGGCTCCAAGGGTGGTTCTTCTTCTTCACACCCCAAGGCGACTCGTGATATAGCCAAGAAACTAGAAGAAACTGTATGATATGCCACCGAATCTGTCCCAGGAAATATGCTAACATCCAACAGGGTAAAGATGTTGTCATATTCTGGGGCTCACAATCTGGCACCGCAGAAACGTTCGCCAACAGGCTCTCAAAAGAGTGCCACCTTCGCTTCGGTCTCCAGGCTCTCTGTGCTGACCTCTGCGATTATGATCCAGAATCTATCGCCAATCTTTCTCAGAGCAAGCTTGCAATCTTCATCCTATCCACATATGGAGAAGGCGATCCCAGTGACAACACAGCCGCCTTCTGGGACTGGCTCACCAAGACACCCAATATCCAAATACCCAACTTGAGATACATGGCCTTTGGTCTCGGTAACACAAGTTATAGATACTATAATCGTGTTATCGACGTTGTAGCTCAGCATCTCGACAAATACGGTGCTCAGCGGCTCATGCCTGTTGGTAGAGCCAACGATGCCCAGGGAGGCACCGAAGAAGACTTTTTATCTTGGAAAGATGATCTTTATACTCACTTCCAAGAGAACCTTGGTTACCAAGAGCGCGATATCCCATATGAGCCAAGTATTCAGCTTATACAAGATGAATCGCTCGATATCATGGATCTTCATCTCGGGGAGCCTATCCAAAACCGAAACGGACCTGCAAAAGTTGTAAAGCAATACTCGCCTATTCGTCCTCTGGCTATCCAGTCATCTCAAGAACTATACACCTCTCCAGGAAGAAACTGCCTCCACATGGAGCTTGATATCTCGAACCAGCCTGAGCTTCGATACAGAACTGGCGACCATCTTGCCATCTATCCCATTAATCCCGATTACGAAGTCCAGCTTCTTCTCAAGGCTTTTGGATTAGAAGACCGAGCAGAGAAACCTCTACTTGTTCAAACTCTTGAAGAGGGTACATCTACCAAGATTCCTAGTCCGACGTCAGCTTTGGCCCTGTTCCGTCATTATCTTGAAGTAGCAGCTCCCGTGTCTCGAGAGACTGTCGGACAATTGGCAAGATTCGCACCTTTGTCTGAAAGTGTTGAGACTTTGACAGCTTTGGCCAAGAATAAGGAAGCGTATGCTACCTACATTGGCAGCAATCACATCACCATGGGCCGTCTGTTGCATCTCGTTGCTCCCGGAGCTATCTGGACCAAGCTTCCTCTCTCTTACGTGGTTGAGACATTGCCTTGCATCCAAGCACGTTACTACTCTATATCCTCCTCTAGCACAGTCTCGGCTCGCAGGCTTTCGATCACCGTGGGTGTCGACAAGTCACCGCTACAACAAGACCCAAGCAGAGTTATCCGGGGTATCACGACAAACTACCTCTATGCCCTCGGAAACGCCCTCAATTGTGATACTTCACAGTCAGTTGTCGGATCTGACGCTCCTTCATATGCTTTGTCCGGTCCTGGAGATACTCTCAACGGCCGCAAGGTGTTTGCGTGTATTCGTCGTTCAAACTTCAAACTCCCCACGTTGAGTTCAACACCTATCATCATGATCGGTGCTGGTACAGGTCTCGCTCCGTTCCGTGGTTTCATTCTCGAGAGAGCTCGTCTCCAAGCTGTCGGAAAGCCTATCGGAAAGATGCTTTTATTTTTCGGATGCCGGTCTCCAGATCAAGATTATCTCTACCAGGGTGAACTCGCCGAAGTTGCCCAAAAGCTACAAGGCAGTCTTGAAATTGTGACTGCTTTCTCGCGAGCTGAAGAGGAGCCTAAGAAGTACGTTCAAGACAGAGTGGAAGAGAGAAAGACCCAAGTGTGTCATCTTTTACAGGAAGGTGCTAGTATTTACTTTTGTGGTCGTGCTGCTATGGCGAGGAAGGTAGGGAATAAAGTAGAGGAATCGATGAAGACGCAGAATAATTGGACTGATGCTGAGGCCCGAAGCTGGGCTGAGTCGGTGAAGAAGGGAAACAAGTGGCTTGAAGATGTTTGGGGCTAAATTGTGTATTAGATGATGAAGGATCGGTTATGTCTTTAGGGTAAAGAGATATGGATCTAGTTTGACAGAATATATCAACCGAAAATATTCAGTGTTCATTTCAACTTTTATCCTCATGAGTGGCTTCAGAAATCCTAGGTGAACCAGAGCAGAGTCGTTACTTTATTTCACGAGTTGCATGTTCGAGGATGTTCATAGACAATTGAGTCCCAGTTAACCAGGCAATAAGAACCCACCATAATATAAGAATCTTAATGGATATGCCTGATTTATGATGTCACACCAAGACTCGTTTCTATCTATTTAAATTTAACCGAATAATTTTGACGAAGTATTGCATTCTAGCGAAATATTCTCCCAGCCAATCCAAGTGACTTTGCTGTGATACTTAGTATACGTACCGGGGTAGTCCAATGGGGTAAGTTGCAGTAGAAACCAGTAGCGGAGAAATCTTCCGAGTAAAGAATCCCCATTCTTCGGCCATTATTTCCAATCATGTCTCCTCCAGGTGCATACTGTCAGACTTAAGCCTCATGTGGGGGACAACGCCGATCAATTGACTTGACCCAAATACCCCAATACGGTAGGAGGCGCCGAAAAGGTACTTCGTAGTTATTTACTATACCAGGTAATAACGTCTTTGTATCCACTTGTGACCGCATCTCGAACTTGCATGTCTAACATGAAAGGACTTGATCACTTAACCATATGTTTATTTGATGCAATAGTCATTGTGTTAGTTAGACGTGTCACTGGAAGGGTTATGTATCAGTGCACAAACAGACCGCTTCACCATGTGTAACGTGGGGTATCGAGGTTGATTCACTCGGGTTGAACGTTGACTTACACCGAGACGGATATGGGGATGAGGGCAAGAAATGGTCTGGAAGCACAAGAACGGTCTACCAATTCCATTTTCCCCAATCATAGGTAGAGAGAAACCCCCAAGTATAAGGTGCACGAGCTCGCTCATACTTGCTGTCCTTTGATTCTTCACTCATCAGCCCATCGTTGACTCGAAACCCCAGCAGACACTCCAGCTCAACTCAAACCTTTCATGCTCAATTCTCTCCCGACTCCTACTTCAGAATGTCCTCCCCAAAGCTCCAGGTCGCCGTTGCTGGCCTCGGTCGCATGGGCGCTCGTCACGCTCTCAACTTCCACAACCGAACTCCCCGCGCTGAACTCGTTGCAGCCTTCACTCCCGTTCCCAAAGAAGCTGAATGGGCCAAGACTCATCTCGAGGGCGTTGTCATTTATGATAACTACCAAGAGATGCTCAAACATCCAGGTCTTCAGGCCGTTGTAGTCGCTACTATTACTACGGCCCATGCAGAGGAAGCTATCCAGGCTATTGAAGCCGATAAGCATGTTCTTTGTGAGAAGCCTCTAAGTACAAGCGTTGAGATTGTAAGTGTATTCTCTCTTACTCGAACTTGAGTCTAACTATTTATTTCCATATAGTCCCAGTCTGTCGTCGATGCCGCAACAAAGAAACCCCACCTCAAAGTTATGTGCGGTTTCTCTCGCCGTTTCGACGCTTCATACCGCGACGCCTTCGAACGAATGGACAGCGGCGCCATCGGCCGTCCCTCCATCTTCCGATCCCAAACCTGCGACAAGCTCGACCCATCTGGCTTTTTCGTAGCTTACGCCGAGTTTAGCGGTGGCATCTTCGTCGACTGCAACATCCACGACATTGACCTGGCTCTTTGGTACTTTGGACAAGACTCCGTCGTCAAATCTGTTGTCGCTACTGGCATCACAGCAGTGCAGCCAGATCTTCGCAAGCACAAAGACGTCGACAACGCTGTCGGTCTGGTAGAGTTCCATGGTGGAAAAGTCGCTTACTTCTATTCCTCGCGTATGATGGCAGCTGGCCAGCATGACATGTCTGAGATAATCGGCACCGAGGGTAAAATCGCTATCAACGCGAACCCTGTCGGAACATTGGTTGAGATGCACGAGGCCGCTGGTGTCCGGCGACAGATCCCTGGCGATTACTATGGCAGATTTGAGCATGCGTTTGTCACAGAGTCCAACGAGTTCACTGCTGCTGTCCTTGATAACACTAGACTCCCATTTAAGCTCTCTGGTGCTGTTCAAGCTGTCAAGATTGGATGTGCTCTTCAGGAGTCGCTCAACTCGGGTAAGAAGATCAGCTTTGATGAGACGGGCCGCCGTCTTGAGGAGGCCAAGTTGTAAACTTGTTTGAGTAGTCTCATGTCTCTATGTTTTAGAACAAGTCATATCTACTTTACATATAATACATAATCGATCTTCTATCGTTTTCTTTCTGGCCAAGCATTGGCAAGACCCTCATAAATCGTCACATTGCTGAATGTTACATCACCACTTCCACTGTGGAAGAAGCGAATATTGGTTGAATAAGCATACCAGGAACTAAAAACAAATGTTAGCGAAATATTATAGAACAGGGTATTGTATTGAGTAAACTTACCGAGCCCAGGTGGCGACGCCGAATCGGTCGTTGGCATGGACCTCAACCATAGCATTATCAACAACAATAGTAAGATCCAAAGTCTCAATCTGCTCTTCGTCATCGATAACAACGTCAAACAGACGAAGTCGACCAGCTTCATTTCGAGAGTCGATATCGCTGGTCGAGAGAGCTGCAGCACTGGTGTTGCTGCGGTCAATGATGATAGACTCGTTGGAGAATTGGTAGAAGATAGTTGTAGACTCCTTCTCAGAAGCCAGGATCTGGAAACCAGCCTTGAGGTCAGAGTCGCGAGCAGACTTGGGGAAGGAGATGGATCCCTTGAGAACGTAAAACTTAGACTCGGGGTTGTTGTCAAAAGTGGTCGATCCTGACTTGCTGATATTTCGGCCTGGTTCGATGATGGGGTTAACCTTGGTGAACTCAGCCATGGGCTCACGAGCGATGACCTGCTTCATGGTAGCGAGTTCCAGGATGCCTGACTCGTTTCTATCAACGCGCCATGAACCCTCCTCGCGAGAAAGCTCGTTATCGACAACGTTGCTGATCTTGCCAACAGTGAGCTCACGAGGAAGCAAAAGGGCTCCAGTCCAATTCTGCTGTGCGGTTGGGAACAGCTTCAGGTCACCGTAGTAGTCTCCAGTGAGCCACAGGTAGCTGATGAACCGGTCTGGTGCTCCGCTCTTCTTGGACGCCTTGGAGTCAGAGGGCAGGTACTTGCCGGCAGCAGCATAAGCAGAGTGCCCCCAGTCCATCTTGCCAACCATTGTGGGGGTGAATTTGGCCTTGCCCTTCTCCATGGTGGTGTTTCCTGCAGCCCAGAGCATCTCGCGGAACTGTGAGACCTGAGTAGGTGCTGGTGCCTCGGACCACTCGGCACCGAAAGTGATAAAGGTCTCGCCGTCAGAGTTGTAACCCTCCTCATCGATGCTGAAAATATTGGCGACCTCAAAGTTGAAGCCGTAGCGCCCAGCCCAGATACCCTCGCCCCAGGTTGTGTTGGCCTTTTCGTGCCACCACTCGCCCATGTACTCCCAGTACTGGAACTCAGGGTCATACTGACGGTAGAGGAACATGCTAGGGCCTTTTTGGTGGACGCCTCCAGAGATCACGCTGTACCATACGTCTGGTTCGCTGTCCAGAAGGTTGTCGAGCTCCTTGTTCTTGAAAACGAAGGGATCACGGAAAGCTGTCACATTCAGAGCAAAAGGCTGATCCGGAATTGCGGGACCGCCTCGGACTTTTGTGAAGTTACGTCCTCCATCTGTGGATACAGCCAGGGACTGAGTCTCGGCGCCGCGGGTGTGGTTAATGGTCCAGTGAATGGGGAGGTATGATACTGAGGTGTAGAAGAGCGTGGGTGTTCCATTGATGCCAACGGGGATGACTGATCCGTCAAAAACAGCAATTGGATCGTTCAGACCTCCAGCGCGGATAAAAGGTGCACCGCCTGGGTTGAGGTCCTTGTAGGTGACCAGATCATCGGTCGTGGCACCAGCAGCACCCTCGTGTAGGTAACCAACGTGGAAGAGTCCAGTCTTGGGATCAGTGTAGTGCATACAAGGATCTCCAATCTGTCCAGTAGGTGGCAGGACGTGAGCTCGTGGACGCCATGTGTTGTAGATGGTGAGGTTGGCCAGAGTTGACAGGTTGGGAGGAGCTCGGTTGTAGTCCAGCGTAGGAGTTGAAGGACTGGCCCAGGCAAGAGAGCCGGCCGTTAAGAAAAGGGAGAACTTCATGATTGACACTTTGACGACCACGTACAGTCGATGCACCGAAAGAATGAAGGTGAGGAGCCGCTGATGCTGATATATATATCCTGATCACAACAGCCCCTACAAACTCTGTCGCCCCGACAGGCAGGGAGCGGGGATGGTAACATCGTCATGAGAAAAGCCAACTTGGAGCCAAGCCCATGGTATGCCCCATACTCAACCGTACCCAAGAGACGGGATTCCTTCTTCTGCCATAGCGATATTCGGCGATACTACGGCGTGAACAGGGCAGAGAGCAGTCCCGAGGGCTTGAACTCTTACCAAAGCAAACCTGGAGTCCGGAGGTTTGTGGAGTTTGTGTGGGGAGATCGACAGTTTCTCGTCTCCCGTTGTACCCTTGAACGTTGGTGTTGAGTTCGCGGTGACGTAGGCTTCAGGGAAGAATAAGCTTGGCGGACAGCGCTAGGAATTTATACTTTTTTTCCGTAGAGACATTCTGGAATCAAGATTTAGCCAATTGGTCTTTTTTGGACTTAATCGAGATGGCCACTTAATGATAAATGATCGATCTGCATTTGTAACCGGTAAATACAACATGAATGATATACTTACCATTTGATAGGTGTTTGGGGAATCACGATTGTCGAATGACATATGGGGTGAGCGGAGCCAGTGTCGGACCGAGAATAGGAACCACTTCCCCAAGCCTAACAAGCATTAATGGTTACAGTCAAGAGAATAAACTCATGAATTGCCTTGTCTTTCCGAGAGAAAAAAAAATGGTTCCTCAAAAAGATGGATTTGACGAGGCGTCAAATCGCATGAGTCAATTTTACAGGGCGATGCCCCATTCTTATTCTTACAACTGGGCCTGGTGATTTAAATAATTCTTGCACCACAACCTAAAAAGGATCAATGAGATTGATAGAACGGCCTCCCCCTCAGAGTTGAATAACTTAATACTCTTTACTTAAGGGATCAAGTATCAGCTATTTATACCATCTTAGAATATCTTTTAGACTATAACTTTATATATTCTAAGCTTTTATCTTTCCCCTTTTCCCTGCCCTTCCTTGCCTCTGGCTAAGTTTAGATTCTTATAACTACGTTGTAAATATATTGTATGAAGATACGAAAATCTCCGAATGGGCGATGTATCTTCAAATAATTTAGGACTATAGTGTGAGTATATGAAAGTATGAATTGTGAAAGAAGCCGGCCTTTTCGCTGGACCATACTAACACAATATTCGCGGTTTCAACAAGAGTCTCATGTACTGTAGCATAAAACCACCATTCACCCACGACTTTGTCGTGCATACGATGCGAATTGGCGCGAGAGTGCTGAAATGACATGTAGCCCTTGGATCTGAAAGATTGTGTTGATCTTAGATTTCTCATGTCTATCATTAGCCGGGTGTTGTTGAACGTGGTTGATATAAAGTTATCAGATGTGCATCCTCCATTGGTTTCTGAGCCTATCAAATTTTGCCCTCAAATACATCAGTTCTTCCGATATGGCACTGTGGGATAGCCAGTCTTATAGTCAAGTCCCTATCATAGAGCCGTCTGTATCTTATCTCTTTATCTACCACGTATATAGATATTAAGCTCATTACTTGGGGTTGGTGTGTTGCACGTCATTCTTTCAACACAAGCAACACGACCGTATCATATACGGCAAGTTTCTATTTCATCGCGTGCCGTACACGGGACACGTGAGTTGCACCAGACACCCAACTCGGGAATATTCAGCATCTACTATATGTAACTAGCATTAATACAGAAAGCCAAAGGTGCATCTTGCACACAGCAACTTACCACACATGAGGAGCTTTGGTACTTTGAACTAGTCATTCTTTCATCTGTTACTCTTAACTCTTTCGTGCTTCAGTGTTTCGTTACACACCACATGTTGGAGTTCGGCTCGGCCAAATTGTCAATCATGCCGAACTGCACTCGTTAGCAAACGCTGAACTAGGAGCCTGTGTCTCCCACGACCAAGATACAACTACTTCCTCTGCATCAAGGCTCAAGTTATAAGAGGCTACATGCAGCTTTTGGTGGGTTATCACCAAGAACCCAAAACTCGATAGGAGACAGTTGTTGAACATGCAAGACAGAAACGGGTTGTGGCATTGTTATCCAAAACGGCGAGGTGCAGGGCTGGAAAATAAGCAAGGAGACAAGTAAATGGGTGGTCACGTTGCAGCATTTGACGTGGGGATCTACGCCAGGCTCCAGACCGGTGAAGCATGGCTTCACATTTGCTGGAGTACCACAAGGGCGGTTGAGTAAACAGTCAGCGAAACGTTAAAGCATGATAGGCGCGGCCGCTACCCGATAGCCGGATCATAGAGTTGCTGCCGTCACGTCACTTGTGTTTGCTGCAAGGACTGGGGGTCATGTTCTTGCTGAAGTTGGGGGGCCGTATGCGTCCCTTGTTGGCTTGTCCTACATGACTGATCCGGCAGGGATTAGATAGAGTATCGCAGGGTCGAGATCAAAGTCTATGAAACGCAGCATCATGAAAAGGGTTCTTGAACGAACTCGACAAATGTTGCCGTCGCTCAACTTGGTACCGGTCAATGCCCAAGCTGACCACAATCTGTTATCGTGTGTCCGGGTTGCAGGGAACGAGTCCACATTGGCGTGGGGTTGAACATGTACACAGCTTCGACACTTAAAATCGGCACATCGCTTTTGTTGTTTAGTATGTAAAGTTGCGTAATGCTTTTTGCTTTGTTGTCGCGTTGGAGAGAAAACAAGATGAGAGAAGAAGGTCATCGTAAGAGGGACAGCCTGCTGACACAATTCGATCTCTTTACTGCTTGGTTTGGACCGAACCAAAGAAGGGTGGCACTCTATTTCAAGCACAAATGTAGGTCCATCTTGTTCGAAGGAGGGATCGTAAAAGAATGCGATCGAAACCCAAGAGGACAAGCCAAGGCCATAGAACAAACAATTCCGTACCAGCCGGTTGTAGATGTAATAAATATTAGCACTCACTAGTCTTTGAATAGCTTCGGACAAATGCTTGGATGAGCTTCGACCGAAAGGCTAACAAGCCTGCTGCATGCAGGGGTCTGGCATGTCATTTATGTACCCCGAACTTAGCTTCCCGAGAAAACGGACGTAGTGGGCTCGGTAGTCGTTGGATTCGAACACTTAGAATACACCAGACATTTAGCTTCCTGGCATATTGAGCGATGTTATCAGGGCGTCTGCAAGCCCATACTGAGGATCCGGGAACCCGCAGATAGTTTCCTTCAGCTGCCTGCTTCACCAACCAATCTTTGATGATGGTTGCCAACAAAAGTCTGTTTGGCCATGATGGTGATAAAGCATGAGCATCCGGATCTTCGGACATGGCGTTTATACGGAATCAAAGTCTCCGAGAATATATGTAGAGTCACAGCCGGGTTTCAAGAAATCTCTTCAAGTCAAGCTCATCGGTGCGGGCGTCGAACCAAAATGCAGTCAACTCTCAAATATGAGATCCAGGAAACGGAAACACAATGATGATCCAGGGTCTTCCTGGTATCAGTCGCATCACGCGGCTAGTGTTAGTGTACTGACCGTGAAGACGCAAAGATCCATCACCAAGTCACTGCATATACCTATACCGCACATGCTCTGACAAGTTGGCCGGGCCCACATCTCCCTTGACATGTCGCCGAGGGCATTCGAGATTGACGTACGATGATCGCGGTGATAAGTACTCGCATCAAGGTTGAATCGGCACCGAGGCAGCATGGGGAAAGAAGGTTTGAATCATGCATAGAGGCTTGACCATGTTGCTGGTTCTGAGAAAGAGATGACGAGCGAGCCTGAGTCTGGTCTAAGCGAGAGTGAAGGACTGGCAATACCGGGCATTGTTGATACTTTGTTTGAAGCTTGGGGCTTGTCACCGGTAGATTTATTCTCGACCTTTCTTTAGCGTCCTGATGAGCACCAACTTTAGCCTAAGAAAGGCACTGCCAGCCGTGAGCTTGAACTTCCCCCACATGCTCCAGATCTGGGCACCTGTCCGGAATGTTTTTTTGCCGGGTAGATGCTGGAAGCCGGAGCTGGGCACGCTGAGCTAGGCTACTAAGGCCAGGATAGAGTGCTAGCTGGACAGCTCTAGCGCTAGACCATGCCGCCATGCCACGCTATGACGGTGATCTTGTTCAACTTCATCCACATCATGCTGCCTGCAATATCAGAAAAAGCAAAGAAAAACGTCAAGTTTTTCGAACGGTCAAGGAGATGAGACATGTGCGACCAAGGGGAACACGAAAAAAGAAAAGAAAAAGAAAAAAGAACCTGGAAGAGGGCCACGCATTCATCCATCCCTACAAGTTCCATCCTTCAATGACCTAGACTACCTAGTGACGAGTCTTACCCCCTTTTGTTTGCCCATCATCTGTCGAGTTCCATCACAAAGGAAGGTTTTCATCTACACATGGATGTGATATAACCCTTGACGATTTCGAATCCTGGTAGACAGGTCCTGGTTCATTGGCTCTGTTGTCTCGTTTATAACTCCCCTGGCCTAGCTTGCCTCAGCTGGCCTTGCTAAACCAAAGCTCAGGTTTGGGCTTGGCTTCAGGCTCGAATCTTGTGTGGTTGAACTGCAAGTTATCTCGTGGGTCACAAATTCAAGTCTTGTTTTCTCACCACCTCAAAATCATTCCTCTCGTCTCGTTGGATGGATTCTAATGTTATACCTGCCCAAGTCACATATACGCCTGATCCTGTGCCTGCATTTCAATGCTCGTGTGCAACATCATCTAAAGCATGACACCTCATTCTGCACATCATTGTTGTCCGAAGTCCGCGGCATCGAACTCAACTGCTACCATCTATTTTTCTCCATCTTGTCGTCTCTTCTCTCTGCCCACCTCTTGCTTCTTTCTAAATTCGTCATAGTCAGCCTCACCTTGTTTTTTCCTCTCTTTGTTCTCTTTTCTCCTCAAACTTCTATTTTTCCCGTCCTCATATGTACTTAACGAGTTTGGTATGCATCCACCATCAACTGCTTTTCCTTGCTCGTCCTCTAGGCTATTCCATGACAAGTCAGCTTTGCTTTTTTCTACCTGGTCCAGCGTGCCAGTGCCTTTCAGCCTTTTCCAAATCAAGTGATTGTCGCACGGATGTTTGCGCGCGTATACATCCGCCTGCTCATCCTTCCCCTTGTACGTTTGCACCTGAGAAAAGCTCCACGGCCACGAGCTACGGACAATCTACCTGCTCTAACTATTGCACCCTTATCAACGCCCTCGAATGTGTCTTACTATTCACGCCCCCTCCCTTCTTTTCTTTTCTTTTGCATCCTTTCTTCATCTCAGATGGGCCCCCCTGCCTCTCACGATCGCACACTGACAGGTTTTCGCTTGTCTTGATCATGGTCAACCTCGTCAGGCCTCACGTCGACCGAATCAGCTTCTATGTAAGCACATAGTCTATTCTAGTCCTACAGCAAGTCGCCTCTCTACCCGCTTCCGCTCCCGTTGCCGTTACCATCCGTCTTAGACTGACGGGTTAACGGCACGGCCCATTTTGAGGTCAAAGCAATTTAGTCCACGCCCGTTGTGAACTTTGATCCAGAGGAGTACGGATACCTCATGTGCCAATTCCACACCAAGGGGCTAGAAAAAGCAAACCCAACTCGGAGCCCCATCTACAAAGTTACAGGGCCCTAGTAGTGTGTAGTGTATGGATACCGATAGACGGAACGCTTGTTGCGTAGCTTGCTTGTCACCAAAAACTACAGTCTTTCTTTTTCTTAGTATTTCGCTTGTCAATCCGTTCGAGCTCACTTAGTAGTCTAGTGGCTCAGATCCTCTTAACTATTTATATATGTGCTTTCTCCTCAGACCCTCTCCTGTGACGCTTCTTCCTCCAGCCCAGCCCTTCTTTGTGATCGCCTCGAACGCCCATCTTCTTCGCCGTACAACACATCACCAGTGGCTTCAAATCCTTGGCCATCTGCAACTTAACCTTACACAAGCTTCTTGCCTGCTTCCAGCCCGCATTGCCGTCTTGGTCATCTTCCCGCCTAACGGCATCTAATCCTCTGCTGCCACATCATCGTCCCGGCATCCTGGACCCAACTTGTCTGCTCGCCTTCGTCCTACCTTTCAGGCCTCGCAGATACATCATCAGTTGGGCTACTGTTCAACATACGTACTTTCGCCATCTTGTTTGAGACCTTACGCCTTGTGTATCCTGACAGTCCCTTGTGTACAGCTTGGCTTGGCTATGTATATAAACCCGTCTTGCCTCTCACTACTCTAGCCAAATCCAACAGTTTGAACATCCTTTAGAACATAGTTTCTGTCGCTTCTAGCCATTGGATCCTTTTTGGTCAATCATTTTACCTACTATCACTCTTGTTCTCGACATCAACCTCAGCTACATTTCCTCTACATAACCCATCAAACATTACAATGGAGCCCCAATCCACCATATGGCAGACCCAGCTTGCTGGTAGGTAACCTCACCTTACCTTCCACGTTCCAAGCTCTAATATTGAACTACAGATGTGTGTCAAATCAATTCTATCACCCGTCCAGTATTCCAGGATTTTTCAGATCGTCGTGGTATGTTTGATCTCATGTTTCGTCCTCATGGTCTTAGCTAAATTCGACTTCTAGGTGGAAGAACTGCTTGGTCAAGCACAGTGACGGTCCACGGCCAGAAGGTTCCAGCTCGATTCTGGTATGACGGTAAAAACATTAACAATGCCAGAGAAGATGCTGCTGAATGTGCAGTCAAATGGCTGATCGGTTCTGAGATTGGCTCTCCCACTCGATGTCACGGCCACTAGGCGTGGGAGTCACTTTTCTCACACGCTTGGCTTGCTCATGAAGTAGCCCTTCACCAAAATCAAGTAATACGGTCACTAAAAAAAGGGAGGATTGGTCTTTTGTATATTTTCGGTTCACCCACCTCTTGTCTTTCCTTTATGCGATACAAACAGCCGGAGTTTGGTAACCTCACCCCAGAAAAACAGGGAGGTTAAGGGTCACCACGGAACTAGCGCTGTAACAACAGGGACCTTTGTTTGGGTTTGGGTTGTATTCTACGGGACATATAACGGGTTGAAGTTAGATTTTGTTTATGTGCGACGTGGGAAATGGGAGGATATGTCGGTTAGTTATGTACGTTTTGGTTTGGTGTTTGACGGAATAGTTACACGAGGGATCTGGTCCAATGGGTTCTTATCAAGGATATTTATAAAGGTATATCTGACAGGGAAAATATGGGCTTAGAAGTTATACGGTTTAGTTCAAACTATGTTAGACGCTCCAAAAAGATTGTTGACTCTCCAGGATACAACATGCTTGCCTTATAAGTTGTATGATCGCCTTAACCTCCTCCCAGGGTGTTGGGAAGGGGGTGACTGTTACAGATCAAGTTAACTTGATTGGATGGTACACCGAATCTTGAATGAACCAACAGATCCAATGTAGCGTCGCATGCTCATACACTGGCTGACTGCCCTTTGCTTGAAGTGGAAGTTGATGCTCAATGGATGTTGTGCCCCCACGTCGGTGCAGCCACGGTCGATCCGGATGTATGTCTGTGCAACGTATCACATGAACCTGCAAGTCTATAACGGCCGGTGGCTTGTTCTACTGAAGCAGCCCGATCTCGGTGCTTTGAGACATGGACGAGCGTTGAGAGTACACCATGGGTTGTCATTTACAACAAGTGTCAACGGAGTAGAGCTTTATGAACGACATACCAACAGCCTACGCTCTGAACTATAAGCAATGGAGGAATTAGTATTTAACAAATTAATTTTAGTCGTTTTTTAACATTGACGATGCTGTATTGTGAGGGTTGTCTTGTTCTCTTCAACATCAAGATGTAGACGATGAATCTCCATCAAGAGTTTCAAACTCGTTATAATGACCTCTGGGTGACGATAAAGGTAAACAGTCGAATCATCTCATTCAGAATACAGTTCAATTCCACTCACTTCTTAAAGTATTTCTTGACATCTCACTTTCATCGTGAGACTTCGAGGCAGGTAGTAGGTTAAAGCGGGACCGCAGTAGTCGGAACATTATTTCCCCGCGCTACCTGAGTTTTGCATCGCGAATTTGTCAATCCATCGATCACAAGAGCCACGAGGCTGCTGTAGAACTCGCTCCACGAACGCTGTAAGCACCGAGGAGCTCAGTCATGTCTCCGAGAACGAGTCTATGGGGCGCATGCAGAACTCTCGCAATCCGGTCGAGACCTGTCGCCCCCCGACCAGCCCCATTCGTCAACGCTCTCCCACGGAATCGATGGTACTCGAACGACGGAAACGATCAGCTCCCAAAGGCAATTGACAACGCTCAAAAGCCCCAGGACTCCCAGGTTGGCTCGGTTTCGGCAAAGAGTGACGCCCCCGAAGCGTCGACAGGAAACAGGGATGCTGAGGTAGGAATTGGTCTTTCGAAAAGCTCCCATGGTTCGCAGCTAATGGAGCTGCCATCTAGGTGACGTCTGCGCCAGCCTCTTCCGACGAGATTATCGACGATGCGACACTCGAGCAAATATTCTACGGCGGCCGCACACAATCGAGCACTATCGAGGGTGGCCTGACACCAGCGCAGGAGGATATTCTTTACCGTGAGGGTACTATTCCTTCGGCTGAGAAGGCTGAAGCTCTCGTCGCCCAAGCGGAACAGGCTGAGTTGGATTCGCCTGATAGCACTGAGATGCAAAACCCTGGACACAAGTTCGGTCTGCCGAAGCGACCTTGGCCGGAAGGCTTCAACTTGAAGAAGCGTTACCATCCTGTGCTGGAGCAAATCACTCGACTCCTCATGAAGGATGGTAAGCTCAGTGTTGCTCAAAGAGTAAGTCTGGTTCTCGAGAAGGATTTGAATGACAATGGTTAACAAGAGACTCAGAATATGGCTATCGTCATGAACTACCTCCGAACCGCACCACCTCCGATCTACAGCCCGTTGTACCCCCTCCTGCCCGGCACTCCCCCGGCCACACATCTCCCTCTCAACCCGATTCTATACATTACCGTCGCCGTCGACTCGGTGGCCCCTCTCCTCAAGATCCGCAACGTGGCGGGTGCCGGTGGTGGTGGTCGAGCACTAGAACTTCCCGTCCCTCTGGGCGTGAGGCAGCGACGACGAATCGCCTTCCAATGGATCCTGGACGTTATCAACAAGAAGCCCTCCAAGGGCAGTGGGCGCAAGCAATTCCCCTACCGAATCGCAGAGGAGATTGTTGCCGTTGTAGAGGGACGTTCGGGTGTGTGGGAGAGGCGCAAGATGGTTCACAAGCTGGGTACGGCATCCCGAGCAAACATTGGGTCCAACAAACTCAAGGTCAAGAAGAAGATGTAGATTTAGATGGGACAAGGTCGGAGCTCCTGCTCTGTTTTGGGTTGTACAGTAGATGTGCCAAATATGTAACTATATCCAGCCATTTGATGAAAAGAGGCATTCAAAAGTCACCAGCATGTCGTCACCCTGTGCTCTATAATATCGACGTGGTAAAGTCGCAAGTTTCGCTTTGTTACTCGGCCGGGTAACGATGTGCTTTACAGGCCTATGATCTGAGGACTACCTGTCCAAGCTGGCACCATCAGCATTAAACACTGAATTTGGTTTGTCTGTCATCCTGAGAGTCAAGTTTTCTATTGTCCAGAGACGGGCGTGGGAATCGCTTTGGATGGAGTTTGATACACTGATTGGGCCCCGCGTAAACGGGGTCGACGTATGGACACAGCCACGGATGGTACCGAGAATCCGGGCCCGAATGCGGGGACAGCAAATGCCGACTGGCCAGATTTGACCGTGCCAGGGTATATGACTTAGTAGACTATGGAGGCTATGAGTTACTCAAAAGGTGTCGTATATTGGCGAACCGAACGTCAATGTCGACTTGTAGTCTGACTGGATGCCTAGTAGGCATGTACAGTGATTGTTTTGATATCTCTTGAGTTGGTTGTCAAGATAGCCAGAGTTTTGCCATTTGTATGGAAACGATGTGATGTATCTCAACGACGGAGATCCTTTCGTTTGCAGATAGAAATATTAAGCTTACGAAAAACGAACAAATCGTCTAAGTAACCTAAAAGTACAGTCTGGGCTCGTCAACGCTCCGCTTCTTTTACTCGTAACGGTCAAAGTTTCTTCTGCCCTGAGAGCGGAAGAAGCCAGGGTTTCTGAAAACACTGTAATGATGGACGTATAACCCCGATAAACTCCAAACAGTAATTTTACAAATTATTCAACCAAAGTGAAACTGATCTCTCAATGCCTTCTTTGTTTCTTTTTTATTTGCTTGTGTCGGGTACTATGCGTGCACGGTTTCTTTCTGCCAACCCTGTTGGGCTAGTTTCCATCTGTTTCTTACATCGCTTCCATAGTCTGAAGTTTACAAGGTTGGCTTCATGGATATATGAGATAGTAAAAACATAATTCACGGCCGCTCCAAAATCATTTCATCCATCTGAAAGTCAATTCATGATTACCGGATTTAAGACGAATTGCAACGTTCAAGTTCAAACACGCTGTAATACCTACCCAGACTGCCAGATTAACAGATCAACAATGCTGAACACAGTTTTCGGAGATTATGCATCTGATACTAATAAATCGTTCCATTGTTATTATGATCCTAGTCTGGGACCCAAACCGGTGAGGTCCATCATCCAATGGCGAGAATTCGATTCAGAGGCGGCAGAATGATGCTTTCACATGACGACGCAAGCGCTCCACGGTCTTTATCCCGACAGAGAGTACTACT
This sequence comes from Fusarium graminearum PH-1, assembly GCF_000240135.3. Classification (NCBI taxonomy): domain Eukaryota; kingdom Fungi; phylum Ascomycota; class Sordariomycetes; order Hypocreales; family Nectriaceae; genus Fusarium; species Fusarium graminearum. Next base: position 1,951,297 of record NC_026475.1, on the reverse strand, counting down.
ATCTACTAACTAGGTAAATAAGTCCACATGGAATTCGATTTATTTGTCGATTACATAGCTACAATCAGCTGGGCATGATTTGTTTGTCTGCTATAAATATTTTCGGATCTATAGTTTCGGCTTACGAGGGAATTAACCTCGTGCAGTAGGTGCTTGACGGTGCACCACTTTAAAAAATACCTTAACCGATGGCTTGTGCTGCGCACATCGTTGCCACAATAAGAACGACTCTAGTTATCTTAGTGCCCAACCTCCAGGGCATTCCTAGCTGTTTCTACCCCACCACTCAGTGATCTACCACACAACTGTGGCCCAAATTGGGGGGGGCTTGACTGGGCTTGTCTGGGCTGCGCCGCTCTCTGTCTGGGCTCAAACTCCTCTAGCATTTAGACTCCACGCCTTAACTACTCCTTCCCCAGAGCCTAGACCTGAATTCCACTACCGGCACATCAAACCTTCTCCTCTCCCCTCTTCTTCTTCTCCTCCTCCTTGACTTCTTCAGTCTCAACTCATTTCCTCGTCACACGACGAAGAACATACGATTACTCACTCAGGCTGGTTGTAAAGCGCTGCCACCAGCCCTTGTACCGAATTACGTATTGCGAACCCAACATCACTACGCCGCCATTCAGTGCCAGCCAGCTTCACCGAGTTCCCTCTGACGTATCGACTCGAATTCGATCACGATAGCTTTTACTTCGACTTTTTGCAACCATAGCCACCAGGTATAGTCAGAAAGCTATTCCCCACGCAATCGAAAGGCGACAACACTTGTATAGTACAGTTCTGGGCTCGCGCAATGCTATTTCGCCCTACATACTACGTTCCGAGCTCTGTCTAAAAGATCCCCGCCAAATTTATTGATCCGCCTGGCACAACGACTGAGGCTGTCTGATTCACCTCTCGCCGCACTCCCGCCCTTTCTACACACATCTTCATATTTACCAGTGCCGATTGTATTCTTCTGCCATCATGTCGCGCAACCAACCCATGAGCATAGAGGCCATGCTCGACATGGAGCGCAAGGAGGTTCTAGCATTGCTAGAGAACAGGCCTAAACCTAACCCTGCCATGCAAGGCGGTATGCGATCTGCCTCGCCTTATGCCACTCCTCGATCTCCCGTCCGGAGCATGTTGGATGTCGGTAATCAACCAGCACCCGGTTCTCCTCGCCAAGCTCCGGTGCGGAGTATGCTCGACACCACCTCTCCTCCTCCACCCAGAGTCCGAAGTATGCTGGATACCGACACACCTCTATCCGCCGCGAAGCCCTCTGGCACTAGCACAACTCCCAACTCTCCAGTCATGACCAAAGCATCCCTTGCGCCTGCTAATACTGGACACACTCGAAGCTTTTCTGACGCTGCGTCAAATCCAGTTGAATTTGGACCTCGAGCAGCTTCTCGAAATGACCCTGTCGCAGGCTATCAATTTTCAGATATTATTACTCGTAACTCAGGCCAGCAACTCCCCAAGAGAAACACGCAGGGCGGTAGAAAGCCGTCTGGAAATGCCTTGAGCGAAGCACTTAGAAATTCGGACCTCAGCGGCCTTCAAATTCCAGGCGAAAGTGATCGTAAGCGTTCCTGGTTCGGTGGCAACAGCAGTAAGAAATCGAAGTCGCCGCATAACCGTCTAGCATCGCGGTCCAGATCACCGCATGTACCACAAGCGCTGAGCCCCGGTACAGCTATGCTGGATGACGGCACTATCGTGGATTTAAGCAGCGCTTATCGTCGACTTTCCGACGCAAATTTGGCATACTCAACTGGCAGTTTGTCAGCGCTGCCCAATCGCCAAAACAGCCAGAGTGGCCGAATGATAAAAGACTATTTGGGTCCCGATGGCGAGGCACTAGGCTCCAGTGATGACGATGAGCCATACTCATCTGACGATGAAGATCGTGGTCGTAAGAAGGATCCTAGGTCGCTCAATCCCGATGCGGTGGGCCAGTCCGGCAGCGAGAAAGAGCGCCGAAAATCACTGAGTCTTATGGCTGCTGCGGAAGAAGAGCGTATGTGAAGCAGAACTCCCATCTCTAAAAACTGACCAATCGCTAAATTTATTATATAGGGGTGACCGTATCAAAGCAACAAGGCTACCGCTCTCTTTTTGATGAGCCAGAGATCAAGGTCACGACTCCTCTGGGCGAAAACACACGACTGAACAAAGGTGGTGGTGTGCACCCCAAGACAGCTTATGATCAGATGTCAACTGTTGCTTCAGCGAACGATTCTGATGAGGAGCTGGATATGGATGACATCAAGAGAGCTCAAAATTTGGCCTGCTCAATGTCAAACATCATCTCTACCAATGAGTCTCACCGGGCTATTCGCATGATTTACCGTGGCGACTACAACAAGATTGCCCAGCAAGCTGAAGATGAGCAACACCGGTTGCGAAAATATCTGGTTGCATCGGATCTGAGCGACGAATCAACACATGCCCTGGAATGGGCTATTGGTACGGTCTTGCGAGACGGTGACACGTTGATGTGCATATACTGCGTGGATGAAGAGACCGGCATTGGTGGGGTTGATAATTCAGTTCCCGATGATCCAAAGGCTATGAAGGAGCAAGCGGCTGCGATCAACACAGTCGCCAGCTCAAGATCTGTCGCACCATCCATGTCTGCAGTGCCAGATTTCGTGCGGAACACGATTCGAGGCGATTCGAAAAACAACACTCCCAACACGTCCCCGGCACCATCAAGCCGGGCAGGAGGAGAAAGGGGCAGGGCAGAGGATGAGCGACGCCATGCCGTTAAGCAAATCACCGATAAAGTGCTGCGCCTTTTACGAAAAACAACTCTTCAAGTGAGGGTGATTGTGGAGGTACTGCACTGCAAGAACCCAAAACACTTGATAACAGAAGTGATTGACCTTGTCAATCCAACTCTGGTTGTTATAGGAAGTCGTGGAAGAAGCGCACTAAAGGGGTAAGTTACATTATTGTGATTGTGAGTTTCAAGTCGGATAGCTAACTAATATGTGACAGTGTCATTCTGGGATCTTTTTCCAACTACCTGGTCACCAAAAGTTCTGTCCCGGTCATGGTAGCGCGAAAACGCCTCCGGAAGCAGGGTAAATACCGAGGCGTGAAGCCAGTGAACAATCTCAGCAACCCAACGGCTCGAAGTCTGGCCAGTGCTAAGATCGATTAATCGAAAATCGACATGGTGATGAAGAGAAGTGCGGCTAAATACATGGATACGCATGTTGAGGGACACTTCACGAAGCTTGATGATTTGTTTTGCTGGGTAAGAGCGGCGTAAGGTATTCTTCTATTCACACCTAGAGCTGGATTTGGTCCATCGAGAACGAGAGGGCGCAATCTGTAGCGACTGAACAGAAGATGGACGGGTCGTTGTGTTTATGGGTAGAAGATTTCTCTCTCTATGATAAATAACAGAAGCTATTGAGCGATTGGTAAACTGTTTTGAGGGTGTTTTCAGGAGTTGGTTAATTAATTAATAATGCTTTGTCCTATTATCCGTATGTAATGTTAGTTAATCCTTGTATTTATTGGTTGATTTGTTGTTGCATCAGATCCATTACTTAGGAGAGAGTGGTTGTCTCAGGTACGTCACGTGCATCATCTATTTGAATCTTTGAGTGCGGAGAGGTCTGAGCAGCTGCGCTTAAGTTAAGAGAAATAAGCTTTGAGCTTTGTCGCCGGCGCGTAAATTGGGACACAACTACTAATCGAAATTCTGACTGTATTTTTTTAATAAAATCCAACCCACTTGTAATACCTCTGGATGACGGCCAACTGATCTATTCATCAGCTGCCAGCGAGATTTGCCATTTGCCACAGGGGGTTTGACTCTTCTCATTGGCTTCTCAACCCCAACCCTAGATAGGTAGGTATCCGTATCCTGACTCGCTTGTCATATTATATGGCCCGCGTCTGGCCTGGCCTTGCCTTGCCTGCTTGCCTTGGTTTTGCCTGGCCCTGACCTACCCAGGCCTTGGGACCTTGTCTCGTCTCGTCCCCGGACGGACCAACAACGAGGCTGAAACCAACAACGGACAGCATGAAAGTGCTCCGCCACTACAAATTGCACTGCACCCCTTAACTACCTGCTGGATCTGATCTCATGAATTGAAAATTGAGTGGTGCTCTATTAGCTAGGTAGTCTAGTCTAGTGTTTTGGTTTCATTTTCGTGTTCTCCCCTCACTCTTCACTCTTTTCCCATCAGCAACTATGAGACTCGTCAATACCAAGACGCTGCAGCTTGAGACCCTGGAGGAGGGGTCTGAAAAATACGCCATCTTGTCGCATACGTGGGGTAACGATGAGGTCCTCTTTGACGATATTCAGAGTCCCGCGCGCATGGGCGAGATTCGAAAGAAGAATGGGCCTGCCTACCGCAAGATAGCTCAGTCCTGCGAGAGGGCCCAGAGTCGCGAGCTCAATTACATCTGGATCGACACCTGCTGCATCGACAAATCTAGCAGCGCAGAGCTTTCAGAAGCTATCAACTCCATGTTCCGCTGGTATAGCAATTCCGAAGTATGCTATGCATATCTCTCAGACGTCTTCATCCACGAGGTTGGGGTCGAAGTGGCCGACAGCTTGAAGAGCAGCCGCTGGTTCACCCGCGGCTGGACACTACAGGAGCTACTTGCCCCCAATGAGGTGGAATTCTTCGATCACAATTGGTCGCCCCTGGGCGAACGACACGCTCTATCTTCAACAATTAGTGATATCACAGGCATTGATGAGACATACTTGCATAAGCCGGATACGAAAAAGGATCGCAGGATATCGATAAAGCTTCAGCGCGAAAACGTGGCCACAAGGATGGGCTGGATGGCCCAGAGGGAAACGACCCGTGTTGAGGATATAGCATACGCTTTGATGGGAATTTTCGGTATTAACATGGCGGTTCTGTACGGTGAGGGCAGCAGAGCTTTCCTACGGCTACAAGAGGAGATTCTCAAAAGGTCGCCAGATCAGTCCATTCTTGTCTGGAGATGGCCTTTGGCCCGCAAGCCTGAAACGAAAACGCAACGGATGCACTTTTTAGCTGACAGCCCGGCCAACTTCAACTTACGCACATACGCCGGACAGGAGGATTCTGAGAAATTCGGGGTCAGGTTAACAGATCAAGGACTCGTTGTTCGTGTCTGGAAGTGCCCTTGCAAATTGACGCGCTGGAATCATGACAAGACGGAGCTTATAGACGCTGGGAACCGGTGGTTGGCTGTTCTCGACTGCAGCTTGTCGCCAGATACGTTATCGCGGCCAGCAATAATTCTCGGGGAGAGCCCTTATGCTGAAGGCGTGTTCCGACGAGATCCCACGAGCGTTATTATGGTGATAGAGCACGATCGCATGAAGTCGGGATACTTGGATACCGGCGGTGATCGACACGGTGAGTACAAGTCCCAAGCAGGAACATAAGCTTCCAGAACTGACCTTTCCAGCGATACACTCCATTGAGTATAAGCCCGAATTCAAGACGGAGACAATACTGCTCGAGTCAGACACAGTTGAGCCAGAAGTCCGTCTGCGGGGAAGCTTTCCCTTCAAGGTGAACATGACTCTCAAGGACCGCGAGCTTAAGCAGCGCGCGGCCTACACAGGGTCTCAACGATACGTTGTCGCTGGTCAGCTGGGAATCAAGCCAACACAAAATCCCATATACGGAGTCATATTCCTAGGAGACGATGAAACCGACACCGAGCTCGTCGTGTGGTGGGGTCTGATAGAAGAAGGCTCAGCCATGTACGACGTGCACAACCGACACAACGGTCCTCGAGTCTGGAGTAACAGCGTCCCCGTGTGCTTCGCCCAATCATGGAAGAACCTCACAGGGGCGGACACGTGGGATGCCTCGCTCGCCGAGTCCCTGGCTGTCAACATGCTGTGCGAGGAATTTCCCCTCCCATGGAAAGGTACCGAGCGGCCTTCAGTGGTGGAAGTGGAGGACGGACTGAACCTGCAAAATAAGATTGGCGATAGCAAACCCATGGCGACGGAAACAGTGATTGAGCTATTCACGCAGTGCTCTCAACCTATAATCGAGTGTGTTGGTTGGGGGATGAGACTCAAGGCGTCTATGAGAAGGGTTGAGTTCTTGGGACGGCTGTGCTGTGAATTAGACATTGAGGAAAAGAACCCCAACGTCGAGATTCCGTAATGCTGGTATCTGTGCATAGAGTTTAGGTGTTTTGCATTGAATCGGACCAGGTTCCCATGGTTGTGTGGGTGGTTGCATGTATTGGCAATGGCGAGTATGTTGCTTGTATGGGATGAGCTTTGTGCCAACATTTTGAAAAAGAGATGAATGGCAGATAGACTAGATATACAATAGATATATACTGGTTCTACAAATTAAAGAAAATTATTTTAATATCATATACTGACATCCATGCATTGTCTTGTCACTGTAGTTACATCTGTCTCCTCTATCTTCCGCTTGGTCCGTGAGACTATCTCTGGCGCCTTGATCTTGGTTCCCTTGCTCGTCTGCTTGTATCCAAGCCCGAACTTGTGGCCCCAGACCCAGATCCACAATTGTGCCATTCGTCAAGTGGTTCTCTTATGCTAGTCTGGGCATCAACAACAGAACGCTGCCAGCTAATCAAGAACGTGATCATTCGAGTCATAGTAGCGGTCTTATTGGCTATGCGAGCTAAGGAATCATAACATGGTCACGATCTGCTACTAATGCCTGTAGTCTGCCTAAGCTTGGAAAATAAAAACAATACTAACGCGATTGACAGTTCGTCAGTGGTATTTCGCGTACTAGCAGTAGGTCACATCATAAAAGAGGATCGAATAAGGAAAGATAAGGGAGATCTGAGACAACAATAAACAAAAGAGACCATGTGACCTCTTTACTTTCGCGTTTCATGGAAGGTTCAACGCGTAGAGTGGATGACGGTTCTTGCTCAAAGCGGACTAAGGCGGGGGTTCATGGAGCGGCCCTTGTTCTGCACGGTTGGCGGGGGTTGATTGGATGTTATGCGTTGTCCAGGGCAGACCCAGGCAGGCCCAACCTCGTCGATTTTGGGGTCTTTGGAGGGGAAGTTACGAACTTGACCTGAATGAGGGCGAGGGGAAAAGGGAAGGGTCGATCTCAGTCTCTGCTTGCCGGTACCTGGTTCAACTGCAAGTGATGTGCATCACCTATGTACCTTATCTTAGTCAAATAACCGAATATTGACTTGTGTTTCATATGTTTCGCCTTCCTTCCTTCCATTCTTAATTCCTACTCTTTCCATTACATCCTTTTCCTCTTTCCTTCCTTGGTACCTAAACCACTGGTCGGTCAAGGAGCCTGCGACATCCATTCTTAGGTTCCTGCCTTCCACACATCATCCTTGCATAGTACCTGCTGTACTGCTGTGTTGTACTTGCGACCTGCGCTCCTGCTCGGGCCTTCCATTCAATAGTTGGACACTCAATCCGTCTTTAAGACTCTATTCACCCTCTTCCCTTTCCTCCTCTGCTACCTACCTATTATCTATCAATACCAACGTCTCAATAAATTTTACTTGAAACCGTTATTACTATTACCTCAATAACCTTACTCAACGTCCGTCAAAGACAAGACAGGATCAAAAATCGCTCTTGTGACTCAAAATCAGCCATAAGTCGTCTCTATGAATTCCTTCTTCACGGTAAACAACAACGTCTCGCTTATCAGCATTACAATTGCTCCGAGCACCTACCTTATCACTGTTGTTCTCCTTCTTCTCTTTGCAATTATCTACTTACCCCGTCTTGTCGCCTTCCGATTCCCCAGCCTCGGCATACCCTTGCCATCTCTGGCGTCAATATTAAAGCCAATATTTGGAGATCCAGCAGATCACCACCGACCGGCCAGGTCGGAAAAGCCCCTTCCAGCACCGCCCTTTGCAGCATCTGGGCTTGTGTTTGAGGATCAACAACACTTGTTTGTCTCCGGACAGGATATCGTCCTTGCGCAACGTCGCCATTATCTTCAACAGCAATTGGCGCAAGAGCAACACCTACTGCTTGAGCAGCAGAAGCAACTTCAATTCCAAGAGATTGAGCGCCGTATTCGTCGAGACTCTCGCCATACCTCATCCCCATCAAAATATAACCGTGACCATGGATCCTCACGACATGCTGGACGCGTCCCTACAGGACTTCGATCTCCCACCAAGTCCATCGCTGCCCCACCACTCAGCCCACCGCAGCGAAGCAGCAATGACAGAAGGGGATCTCGAGGACTCGGAGACCGTGTCCGTGGGTGGGTACTCCCCTCCAGCTTGGAGAAGACTCGGAAACGGAAACCGGAGTAGTGGCTTCTGGAGAGGTCCTGAAGATTTTCCATCCCGAGGCATGAGCACGTTGATGGAAAGCACACCCGAGTTGGATGACAGTGAGGACGAAGGAGTTTTAGAGAGGGCAATTCGCACAAGGTTGCCCAAGGGAAGTCAGAGTCCGGAAAAGAGGAGGAGTGCCAGTCCTGGTTTCTTTGACGACACCACAATACAGTTTCAACTTCAAGAAAGGGCAACTCCCATAAAAGATTTGAGCTTACACGAACCACCACCGCCCGACAATTGTAAGTGATAAGAGCGTGACATGATCTGCTCAATCTGTGTCTAACATAGGTCAGATATCCGCTTTGCAGTTCGTGCGGAAGTCCAGCAGCGCACTGAGCCTATCGAGACGGCTATCAATTTTATCCGTGACCATTACAAAGCCCTGACTCGGACATGGTCAACAACACTAAGCACCATCGTTGTTGGCTTCTTCGCTGTCTCCCTCTTCAAGTCACTTCTACAGCCTGCTGCACCACGTCCTGTGGGTGACCTTGTAAAGGTCGCGGGGCTCGCTCGCTCATTTGAGCCTCTCATTTACTACTCCGAGCATGCTGTCTCTCAAGTACATGATCTTCAGGCGACGAGTGTAGCTGTCTGGGATCTTGGTGAAAGCGTGCGTAGTAGCGACATGCGAGATGCAACTAGCATTGTGTCAAATCTAGACGCCCTTAGTGAAACCATGAAAACACTGGCTTTGGAGATGACCAAGTTTTTTGCCAGAGTAGACGGTGATATTGATGGGTAAGTCGTTCCTCGAGTATTTTCCTCTGCATTTCTAACTTTCTCGTAGTATTCTCAACGTAATGGACTGGGCAAAGATGCATCTAAATCGACTCAACGCATCTCCCTCGCCATCTACCATATCGTCAGCATATGACAATATCCACAACATCCTTTCTCAAGCACACATCCTCGAAGATGCTACGGGCTCTCCTACAACTCTCGGTCGCTTGACCAGCCATGTCTTCGGTCTGTCGAACCCACAAAGGGAGCAGCGCATGGTGCAGCTCCTATTTACTGAATTCCTCACTGTTCTTGAAGATTCAATTCAAGCTGAGCTGCAACATAGCGTCACTTTGTTTGCCCTCTTCGAAGCCGTCGACCATCACTTCCTCAACCTCGCCCGTACGGTTGTCCGCGAATCATCTGCACAGGAAGAACTTCATGCCGACATGCTCTCCAGCCTCTGGACACGACTTCTCGGTACGAGAGCTGCCGAACTACGCAAATTTGAGCAGAACCGTCTGTTGTTACGTGATGTGCGTGAAAAGACGGTGCGCAACAAGGGCATTCTCGTTGACCACAACGGCAAGCTTTTGACCCTAAAGGCATCGCTCGAGACGCTTCGCAGTAAACTTGTCTCGCCTCTCGTCCGTGGCGTCAACTCCACAACACTTACCCTCGAAGACCAGATCCAGGGTCTGAGCGACGTCAGTGATTACCTCGGCGATGTGAGGAAACAACAGAAAGGAAAAGTCATGGAAACACTATTCGGCACCGTTCCGAGTAAGAAATATACAATTGCAGAAAGAGCCGATACTGTTGTCGTGCATCCCCTTTGATCGGTTAGCCTAGCGAAGAAAGCATTGCACTTTGTTGGATATCATCAGCTGGCATAGAATCATGGCTGTTTTTTGTATTTCTTTTGTTTTTGGATACGGTTTTGCTTTCTCTGTACTAAGCAGGTGTTTGGTCACAGGCGTTGATTACAGCCACGCCAGCTTGCTTTGATGTACATCGCGAATTACACCAAGTTTTAGTTTTAGAAATACCATATGAATACACTTCACAATGTCAGTACGAAATCTTGTCAGTCAGCCGTTATAATGTTTCACAGAGATAAATCATAGCCGAGAGAATAATTTAACATATCTTTCATTAAAAACCCTAACCGCATAAAACCTCTGCGTTGATCGTGCCTGCAAACGAGGACCATTGGTAGGGGGTATAGGCCAACAGCCAGAGTGTCAGAAAACCGTCAACGCCGTCCTGGTGGGTTCTCTCGAAAGCGCCAACGCCGTTGCTGTGAGCAAGCGAAGGTTCGCGACGAGAGCCAGCCACCTTAAAGTCCCCAAACTTTTGAATCTCCCTTCCTGAGAAGAAATAGCAACCAAGTCTATCTGTACATAATGCGCCCCCTCATATTGGGTAACACAAGGTCGTAAAGCATGTTTCGTTGCTGATCGTTCCATAAATTGCCTTGTAGAGGCATTCGTCATTCCAGTTGAGGGGGTTGCCCAGTCAGATAACCATAATAGAAAAAAGGAAATGATGACAAGTCGGAGACGGCTTAGGCCTTGGTCTCCTCCTCCTTCTTGGCCTCACCACCTTCGGAGGTCTGAGTCTTGACGTACTCGTCGTAGACAGCGAGGGCCTCGTCGACCTTGGCCTTGAGAGCAGATTCGTCCTCAATGCTATCATACATGTTAGTTGCTGGTTGTAGAATGAATCAAAGCGGAGAAACTTACAGGTTGACAAGCTCGGGGTTTTCCATCTCCAGAAGCATACCAGTGATCTTGCCGGCAAGGTCGGCGTTGATGGCCTGGATCTTGGGGAAGATCAGCTCACCCAGAATCTGCTTCTGCTGAGGGGGAGGGGCGGAAGCAAGCTGTTGCTGGAGACTGGAGAGTCCGGCAGCATCGGCACCACGGCCACCTTGAGGTCCGTTGCCGTTGCGGCCAGGTCCACCTCGGCCACCCTGGCGGTTGTTGTTAGGGGGGAAGCCGGGCATGTTACCAGCCATGGGAGGCATGCCAGGCATACCCTGAGGACCACCACGGCCGCCTTGAGGAGCGCCACGGCCGCCAAGAGCAGCCTGCTGAGCCTGCATAGCAGCCATGAACTGAGGAGTGCCGGGTTGGCCGTATCCAGGAGGGAACTGGCCAGGCATACCGTACATGTTGGGGGGCATCTGCTGGGGAACACCACCACGTCCACCCTGCTGAGGGTAGGGGAACTGTCCAGGACGGCCCTGGGGCATTCCCATGCCACCCTGGGGGAAGGGAACGCCACGACCACCCTGAGGCATGAAGCCGGGCTGTTGGCCAGGAGCGAAGTAGACAGGGGGCTGCATGTACTGCTGGGGCATACCGGCGTGGGCGACAGCCTGTTGCATACGGATCTGGTTGCGAGCCTGGATACTAGCCTCAAGCTGGCTCTTGCGGACATCCTTGCGTTGGGCCAAAGCGACGTACAGAGGCTTGCCGTTGAACATGCGCTGGTTCATCTCAGCGACAGCCTTGGTTGCGTCATCAGGGTTGCTGAAGCAGACGAAACCGAAGCCCTTGCTCTTACCGAGCTTCTTATCAGACTTCTTCTCAGCCTTCTTGTCCTCCTCGCCCTCCTTGGTCTCATCCTTGGACTCCTCCTTGGGCTCCT